>NW_017213604.1:0-25028 GCF_001704415.2 Capra hircus | reverse complement strand
GGAAACGTAGTTGTAGGGGAACATCTTGAGTTGCAGCCAGAGTTGAAGCACCGTTTGGAAGTTCCAGAGATTAGGTGTGATTAGCCTCGAGACGCCTCAGCAGAAATGGGCCTCATCTCGCCTGGAGGGGAGAACCTCCTGGATTTTCTCGAGGTGCGGCAGGTTGCTCTCGACTTACGACGGGGACCTCAGGGACCCGCTCTGGTGGCCTCAGGAAAGGCCAGTCCCCATGCGAGTTGCTCCGGGGCCTCTCGGGATTCCTCTCCCGTCGATGCCGGGGCCTAAGACCTTGTGTGGAGTCGGTGCCGGAACCTGAGGATTCCTCTGCCAGTGCTGACATGGATCTTGGGGTACTTCTGGAGTCTCCCCAGGGGAGTCAGTCCTCGTCTCGAGTGGGGGCATGCACGTGCGCTTTCCTCCCGAGCTGTAGCAGCAGTGTCATCGCTTCCCAGTCGCGTGGATCAAGGGATCAGTGGCTTTCCCTCAAGGCTTTCCCACGAGGCTTTCCACAAGGCTTCCCACGAGGCTTTCCCACAGGGCTGTCCCACGTGCCACCGTGGTGTTAGTCGATCCTCGGCTTGAAAGTCGAGGCAGTGCAGGGAAAACAGGTCTCCCTGGAATGGACTGAGACATCTGGGGGACTCTGGGAATGGTGGCACGACCCTGGAGTTCCTCTCGCCTTTCCTCTGGAGAGCGCCTACCTCTTGAGATGCGTCGGGAACGCCGGGAAATCTTTCTCGACCGACGCAGGGAAAGGATCCCTCCTCTCGAGCTAGGAGGCGGAAACGGGGCTCCTCTGGATGTGAGCGGGACTCTCGTGCTTCCTCTCGAGTGGAGACGGGTATGTCGGGGAACTTCTTGAGTTGCAGCAAGGGTGTGAAGGACCCTTTGGAAGTTCCAGATGTTAGATGTGATTAGCCTCGAGACGCCTCAGCCGAAATGGGCCTCATCTCGCCTGGAGGGGAGAACCTCCTGGATTTTCTCGAGTTGCGGCAGGTGCCTCTGACTTACGACGGGGACCTCAGGGACCCGCTCTGGTGGCCTCAGGAAAGGCCAGTCCCCATGCGAGTTGCTCGGGGGCCTCTCGGGATTCCTCTCCGTCGATGCCGGGGCCTAATAGCTTGTGTGGAGTCGGTGCCGGAACCTAGAGGATTCCTCTCCAGTGCTAACATGGATCTTGGGGTACTTCTGGAGTCTCCCCAGGGGAGTCAGTCCTCGTCTCGAGTGGGGGCATGCACGTGCGCTTTCCTCCCGAGCTGTAGCAGCAGTGTCACGCTTCCCTACGCGTGGATCAAGGGATCTGTGGCTTTCCCTCGAGGCTTTCCCGAGGCTTTCCAGAGGCTTTCCCACAGGGCTGTCCAACCTGCCATCGCGGTGTGAGTCGATCCTCGGCTTGAATGTCGAGGCAGTGCAGGGAAAACAGGTTTCCCTGGAATGGACTGAGACATCTTGGGGGACTCTGGGAATGGTGGCACGACCCTGGAGTTCCTCTCGCCTTTCCTGTGGAGAGCGCCTCCTCCTTGAGATGCGACGGGAACGCCGGGAATTCTTTGCCGACCACGAAGGAAAGGATCCCTCCTCTCGAGCTAGGAGGCGGAAACGGGGCCCCTCTGGATGTGGGCGGGACTCTCGTGCTTCCTCTTCGAGTGGAGACGGGTATGTCGGGGAACTTCTTGAGTTGCAGCAAGGCTGTGAAGGACCCTTTGGAAGTTCCAGAGATTAGGGGTGATTAGCTTCCAGTCGCCTCAGCGGAAATGGGCCTCATCTCGCCTGGAGGGGACAACCTCCTGGATTTTCTCGAGTTGCGGCAGGTGCTCTCGACTTACGACGGGGACCACAGGGACCCCCTCTGGTGGCCTCAGGAAAGGCCAGTCCCCATGCGAGTTGCTCGGGAGCCTTTCGGGATTTCTCTCCCGTCGATGCCGGGGCCTAAGACCTTGTGTGGAGTCGGTGCCGGAACCTGAGGATTCCTCTCCAGTGCTGACATGGACCTTGGGGTTCTTCTGGAGTCTCCGCAGGGGAGTCAGTCCTCGTCCCGAGTGGGGGCATGCACGTGCGCTTTCCTCCCGAGCTGTAGCAGCAGTGTCACGTTCCCTTCGCAGTGGATCAAGGGATCTGTGGCTTTCCCTGGAAGCTTTCACACGAGGCTTTTCCATGAGGCTTTCCCACATGATTGTCCCACGTGCCACCGTGTTGTGAGTCGATCCTCGGCTTGAATGTCGATCAGTGCAGGGAAAACAGGTATCCCTGGAATGGACTGAGACATCTGGGGGACTCTGGGAAAGGTGGCACGACCCTGGAGTTCCTCTCGCCTTTCCTGTGGAGAGCGCCTCCTCTTGAGATGCGACGGGAACGCCGGGATTTCTTTCCCGATGACGCAGGGAAAGGATCCCTCCTCTCGAGCTAGTAGGCAGAAACGGGGCTCCTCTGGATGTGGGCGGGACTCTCGTGCTTCCTCTCGAGTGGAAACGGTATGTAGGGGAACATCTTGAGTTGCAGCCAGGGTGTGAAGCACCGTTTGGAAGTTCCAGAGATTAGGTGTGATGAGCCTCGAGACGCCTCAGCAGAAATGGGCCCCATCTCGCCTGGAGGGGAGAACCTCCTGGATTTTCTCGAGATAGGGTAGTTGCTCTCGACTTACGACGGGGACCTCAACGTCCCGCTCTGGGGGCCTCAGAAAAGGCCACTCCCCATGCGAATTGCTCGGGGCCTCTCAGGATTCCTCTCCCGTCGATGCCGGGGCCTAAGACCTTGTGTGGAGTCAGGTGCCGGAACCTGAGGATTCCTCTGCCAGTGCTGACATGGATCTTGGGGTACTTCTGGAGTCTCCCCAGGGGAGTCAGTCCTCGTCTCGAGTGGGGGCATGCACCTGCGCTTTCCTCCCTAGCTGTAGCAGCAGTGTCATGCTCCAGTCGCGTGGATCAAGGGATCAGTGGCTTTCCCTCGAGGCTTTCCCACGAGGCTTTCCAACAAGGCTTTCCCACGAGGCTTTCCCACAGGGCTGTCCCACGTGCCACCGTGGTGTTAGTCGATCCTAGGCTTGAAACTCGAGGCAGTGTAGGGAAAACAGGTCTCCCTGGAATGGACTGAGACATCTGGGGGACTCTGGGATTGGTGGCACGACCATGGAGTTCCTCTCGCCTTTCCTCTGGAGAGCGCGACCTCTTGAGATGCGTCGGGAACGCCGGGAAATCTTTCTCGACCACGCAAGGAAAGGATCCCTCCTCTCGAGCTAGGAGGCGGAAACGGGGCTCCTCTGGATGTGAGCGGGACTCTCGTGCTTCCTCTCAAGTGGAGACGGGTATGTCGGGGAACTTCTTGAGTTGCAGCAAGGGTGTGAATGACCCTTTGGAAGTTCCAGAGGTTAGGTGTGATTAGCCTCGAGACGCCTCAGCGGAAATGGGCCTCATCTCGCCTGGAGGGGAAAACCTCCTGGATTTTCTCGAGTTGCGGAAGGTGCTCTCGACTTATGACGGGGACCTCAGGGACCCGCTCTGGTGGCCTCAGGAAAGGCCTAGTCCGCATGCGAGTTGCTCGGGGGCCTCTCGGGATTCCTCTCCCGTCGATGCTGGGGCCTAAGACCTTGTGTGGAGTCGGTGCCGGAACCAGAGGATTCCTCTCCAGTGCTGACATGGATCTTGGGGTACTTCTGGAGTCTCCCCAGTGGAGTCAGTCCTCGTCTCGAGTGGGGGCATGCACGTGCGCTTTCCTCCCGAGCTGTAGCAGCAGTGTCGCGCTTCCCTTCGCGTGGATCAAGGGATCTGTGTCTTTCCCTCAAGGCTTTCCCACGAGGCTTTCCCACAGGCTGTCCCACGTGCCACCGTGGTGTGAGTCGATCCTCGGACTTGAAAGTCGAAGCAAGCAGGGAAAACAGGTTTCCCTGGAATGGACTGAGACATCTCGGGGACTCTGGGAATGGTGGCACGACCCTGGAGTTCCTCTCGCCTTTCTTGTGGATAGCGCCTCCTCTGAGATCCGACGGGAACGCCGGGAATTCTTTTCCGACCACACAGGGAAAGGATCCCACCTCTCGAACTAGGAGGGGGAAACGGGGATCCTCTGGTTGTGGGCGGGACTCTCGTGCTTCCTCTCGAGTGGAGACGGGTATGTTGGGGAACTTCTTGAGGTGCAGCAAGGGTGTGAAGGACCCTTTGGAAGTTCCAGAGGTTAGGTGTGATTAGCCTCGAGACGCCTCAGCGGAAATGGGCCTCATCTCGCCTGGAGGGGAGAACCTCCTGAATTTTCTCGAGGTGCGGCAGGTTTTCTCGACTTACGAGGGGACCTCAGGGACCCGCTCTGGTGGCCTCAGGAAAGGCCAGTCCCCATGCGAGTTGCTCCGGGGCCTCTCGGGATTCCTCTCTCGTAGATGCCGGGGCCTAAGACCTTCTGTGGAGTCGGTGCCGAAACCTGATGATTCCTCTCCAGTGCTGACATGGATCTTGGGGTACTTCTGGAGTCTCCCCAGGACAGTCAGTCCTCTACTCGAGTGGGGGCATGCACGTGCACTTTCCTCCCGAGCTTTAGCAACATTGTCACGCTTACCTTCGCGTGAATCAAGGGATCTGTGGCTTTCCCTCGAGGCTTCCCAGGAGGCTTTCCCACAGGGCTGCCCCACGTGCCACTGTGGTGTGAGTCGATCCTCGGCTTGAAAGTCGAGGCAGTGCAGGGAATACAGGTTCCCTGGAATGGACTGAGACATCTGGGGGACTCTGGGAATGGTGGCAGGTACCTGGAGTTCCTCTCGCTTTTCCTCTGGAGAGCGCCTCCTCTTCAGATGTGACGGGAACGCCGCGAATTCTTTCCTGACCACGCAGGGAAAGGATCAAACCTCTCGAGCTAGGAGGCGGAAACGTGGCTTCTCTTGATGTGGGCGGGACTTTCCTGCTTCCTCTCGTGTGGAGACGGGTATGTCGGGGAACTTCTTGAGTTGCAGCAAGGGTGTGAAGGACCCTTTGGAAGTTCCAGAGGTTAGGTGTGATTTTCCTGGAGACGCCTCAGCGGAAATGGGCCTCATCTCGCCTGGAGGGGAGAACCTCCTGGATTTTCTCGAATTGCGGCAGGTGCTCTCGACTTACGACTGGGACCTCAGGGACCCGCTCTTGTGGCCTCAGGAAAGGCCCGTCCCCATGTGAGTTGCTCGGGGGCCTCTCGGGATTCCTCTCCCCTCGATGCCGGGGCCTAAGACCTTGTGTGGAGTCAGTGCCGGAACGTGAGGATTCCTCTGCAGTGCCGACATGGATCTTCGGGGTCTTCTGAAGTCTCCCCAGAGGCGTATGTCCTCGTCTCGAGTGGGGGCATGCACGTGCGCTTTCCTCCCGACCTGTAGCAGCAGTGTCACGGTTCCCTTCGCTTGGATCAAGGGATCAGGGGCTTTCCCTCGAGGCTTTCCCATGAGGCTTTCCCACGAGGCTTTCCCACAGGGCTTTTCCACGTGCCCTTGTGGTGTGAGTCGATCCTCAGCTTGAAAGTGGAGGCAGTGCAGGGAAAACAGGTTTCCCTGGAATGGACTGAGACATCTGGGGGACTCTGGGAATGGGGCCTGATACTGGAGTTCCTCTCGCCTTTACTGTGGAGAGCGCCTCCTCTTGAGATGAGACGGGAACGCTAGGAATTCTTTCAGGACCACGCAGGGAAAGGATCCCTCCTCTCGAGCTAGCAGGCGGAAACGGGGCCACTCTGGATACGGGCGGGACGCTCGGGTTCCTCTTGAGTGGAGACGGATATGTCGGGGAACTTCTTGAGTTGCAGCAAGGGTGTGAAGGACCCTTTCGAAGTTCGAGAGTTTAAGTGTGATTACCCCTAGTTGCCTCAGCCGAAATGGGCCTCATCTCGCCTGGAGGGGAGAACCTCCTGGATTTTCTCGACTTGCGGCAGGTGCTCTCGACTTACGACGAGGGCCTCAGGGACCCGCTCTGGTGGCCTCAGGAAAGGCCAGTCCCCATGCGAGTTTCTCCCGGGCCTCTCGGGATTCCTCTCCCGTCGATGCTGGGGCCTAAGACCTTGTGTGGACTCAGTGACGGAACCTGAGGATTCCTCTCCAGTGCCGACATGGATCTTGTGGTACTTCTGGAGTCTCCCCAGGGGAGTCAGTCCTCGTCACGAGAGAGGGCATGCACGTGTGATTTCCTCCCGAGCTGTAGCAGCAGTTTCACGCTTCCCTTTTCGTGGATCAAGGGATCTGTGGCTTTCCCTCTAGACTTTCCCATGACGCTTTCCCACGAGGCTTCCCACAGGGCTTTCCCACGTGCCACTGTGGTGTGAGTCGATCCTCGGCTTTAAAGTCGAGGAAGTGAAGGGAAAACAGATTTCCCTGGAATGGACGGAGACATCTGGGGGACTCAGGGAATGGTGGCACGACCCTGGAGTTCCTCTCGCCTTTCCTGTGGAGAGCGCCTCCTCTTGAGATGCGACGGGAACCCGGGAATTCTTTCCCGACCACGCAGGGAAAGGATCTTTCCTCTCGAGCTAGGAGGCGGAAACGGGGCTCCTCTGGATGTGGGCGGGACTCTCGTGCTTCCTCTCGAGTGGAGACGGGTATGTCGGGGAACTTCTTGAGTTGCAGCAAGGGTGTGAATGACCCTTTGGAAGTTCCAGAGGTTAGGTGTGATTAGCCTCGAGACGCCTCAGCGGAAATGGGCCTCATCTCGCCTGGAGGGGAAAACCTCCTGGATTTTCTCGAGCTGCGGAAGGTGCTCTCGACTTACGACGGGGACCTCAGGGACCCGCTCTGGTGGCCTCAGGAAAGGCCAGTCCGCATGGGAGTTGCTCGGGGGCCTCTCGGGATTCCTCTCCCGTCGATGCCGGGGCCTAAGACCTTGTGTGGAGTCGGTGCCGGAACCAGAGGATTCCTCTCCAGTGCTGACATTGATCTTGGGGTACTTCTGGAGTCTCCCCAGGGGAGTCAGTCCTCGTCTCGAGTGGGGGCATGCACGTGCGCTTTCCTCCCGAGCTGTAGCAGCAGTGTCGCGCTTCCCTTCGCGTGGATCAAGGGATCTGTGTCTTTCCCTCAAGGCTTTCCCACGAGGCTTTCCCACAGGGCTGTCCCACGTGCCACCGTGGTGTGAGTCGATCCTCGGCTTGAAAGTCGAGGCAGTGCAGGGAAAAAAGTTTTCCCTCTAATTGACTGAGACATCCAGCGGCCTCTGGGAATGGTGGCACGACCCTGGAGTTCCTCTCGCCTTTCCTGTGGAGAGCGCCTCCTCTTGAGATGCAAAGGGAACGCCGGGAATATTTTCCTGACCACGGTGGGAAAGGATCCCTCCTCTCGAGCTAGGAGGGGGAAACGGGGCTCCTCTGGATGTGGGCGGGACTCTGGTGCTTCCTCTCGAGTGTAGACGGGTATGTCGGGGAACTTCTTGAGTTGCAGCAAGGGTGTGAAGGACCCTTTGGAAGTTCCAGATGTTAGATGTGATTAGCCTCGAGACGCCTCAGCCGAAATGGGCCTCATCTCGCCTGGAGGGGAGAACCTCCTGGATTTTCTCGAGTTGCGGCAGGTGCCCTCGACTTACGACTGGACCTCAGGGACCCGCTCTGGTGGCCTCAGGAAAGGCCAGTCCCCATGCGAGTTGCTCGGGGGCCTCTCGGGATTCCTCTCACGTCGATGACGGGGCCTAATAGCTTGTGTGGAGTCGGTGCCGGAACCTGAGGATTCCTCTCCAGTGCTAACATGGATCTTGGTGTACTTCTGGAGTCTCCCCAGGGGAGTCAGTCCTCGTCTCGAGTGGGGGCATGCACGTGCGCTTTCCTCCCGAGCTGTAGCAGCAGTGTCACGCTTCCCTACGCGTGGATCAAGGGATCTGTGGCTTTCCCTCGAGGCTTTCACACGAGGCTTTCCCACGAGGCTTTCCCACAGGGCTGTCCAACCTGCCATCGCGGTGTGAGTCGATCCTCGGCTTGAATGTCGAGGCAGTGCAGGGAAAACAGGTTTCCCTGGAATGGACTGAGACATCTTGGGGACTCTGGGAAAGGTGGCACGACCCTGGAGTTCCTCTCGCCTTTCCTGTGGAGAGCGCCTCCTCTTGAGATGCGACGGGAACGCCGGGATTTCTTTCCCGATGACGCAGGGAAAGGATCCCTCCTCTCGAGCTAGTAGGCAGAAACGGGGCTCCTCTGGATGTGGGCGGGACTCTCGTGCTTCCTCTCGAGTGGAAACGGTATGTAGGGGAACATCTTGAGTTGCAGCCAGAGTGTGAAGCACCGTTTGGAAGTTCCAGAGATTAGGTGTGATTAGCCTCGAGACGCCTCAGCAGAAATGGGCCTCATCTCGCCTGGAGGGGAGAACCTCCTGGATTTTCTCGAGATAGGGCAGTTGCTCTCGACTTACGACGGGGACCTCAACGACCCGCTCTGGGGGCCTCAGAAAAGGCCACTCCCCATGCGAATTGCTCGGGGCCTCTCGGGATTCCTCTCCCGTCGATGCCGGGGCCTAAGACCTTGTGTGGAGTCAGTGCCGGAACCTGAGGTTTCCTCTGCAGTGCTGACATGGATCTTGGGGTACTTCTGGAGTCTCCCCAGGGGAGTCAGTCCTCGTCTCGAGTGGGGGCATGCACCTGCGCTTTCCTCCCTAGCTGTAGCAGCAGTGTCATGCTCCAGTCGCCTGGATCAAGGGATCAGTGGCTTTCCTTCGAGGCTTTCCCACGAGGCTTTCCAACAAGGCTTTCCCACGAGGCTTTCCCACAGGGCTGTCCCACGTGCCACCGTGGTGTTAGTCGATCCTCGGCTTGAAAGTCGAGGCAGTGCAGGGAAAACAGGTTTTCCCGGTAATGGACTGAGACATCTGGGGGACTCTGGGATTGGTGGCACGACCATGGAGTTCCTCTCGCCTTTCCTCTGGAGAGCGCGACCTCTTGAGATGCGTCGGGAACGCCGGGAAATATTTCTCGACCACGCAAGGAAAGGATCCCTCCTCTCGAGCTAGGAGGCGGAAACGGGGCTCCTCTGGATGTGAGCGGGACTCTCATGCTTCCTCTCAAGTGGAGACGGGTATGTCGGGGAACTTCTTGAGTTGCAGCAAGGGTGTGAATGACCCTTTGGAAGTTCCAGAGGTTAGGTGTGATTAGCCTCGAGACGCCTCAGCGGAAATGGGCCTCATCTCGCCTGGAGGGGAAAACCTCCTGGATTTTCTCGAGTTGCGGAAGGTGCTCTCGACTTACGACGGGGACCTCAGGGACCCGCTCTGGTGGCCTCAGGAAAGGCCAGTCCGCATGCGAGTTGCTCGGGGGCCTCTCGGGATTCCTCTCCCGTCGATGCCGGGGCCTAAGACCTTGTGTGGAGTCGGTGCCGGAACCAGAGGATTCCTCTCCAGTGCTGACATGGATCTTGGGGTACTTCTGGAGTCTCCCCAGGGGAGTCAGTCCTCGTCTCGAGTGGGGGCATGCACGTGCGCTTTCCTCCCGAGCTGTAGCAGCAGTGTCGCGCTTCCCTTCGCGTGGATCAAGGGATCTGTGTCTTTCCCTCAAGGCTTTCCCACGAGGCTTTCCCACAGGGCTGTCCCACGTGCCACCGTGGTGTGAGTCGATCCTCGGCTTGAAAGTCGAGGCAGTGCAGGGAAAAAAGTTTTCCCTCTAATTGACTGAGACATCCAGCGGCCTCTGGGAATGGTGGCACGACCCTGGAGTTCCTCTTGCCTTTCCTGTGGAGAGCGCCTCCTCTTGAGATGCAACGGGAACGCCGGGAATATTTTCCCGACCACGGTGGGAAAGGATCCCTCCTCTCGAGCTAGGAGGCGGAAACGGGGCTCCTTTGGATGTGGGCGGGACTCTGGTGCTTACTCTCGAGTGGAGACGGGTATGTCGGGGAACTTCTTGAGTTGCAGCAAGGGTGTGAAGGACCCTTTGGAAGTTCCAGATGTTAGATGTGATTAGCCTCGAGACGCCTCAGCCGAAATGGGCCTCATCTCGCCTGGAGGGGAGAACCTCCTGGATTTTCTCGAGTTGCGGCAGGTGCCCTCGACTTACGACGGGGACCTCAGGGACCCGCTCTGGTGGCCTCAGGAAAGGCCAGTCCCCATGCGAGTTGCTCGGGGGCCTCTCGGGATTCCTCTCCCGTCGATGCCGGGGCCTAATAGCTTGTGTGGAGTCAGTGCCGGAACCTGAGGATTCCTCTCCAGTGCTAACATGGATCTTGGGGTACTTCTGGAGTCTCCCCAGGGGAGTCAGTCCTCGTCTCGAGTAGGGGCATGCACGTGCGCTTTCCTCCCGAGCTGTAGCAGCAGTGTCACGCTTCCCTACGCGTGGATCAAGGGATCTGTGGCTTTCCCTCGAGGCTTTCACACGAGGCTTTCCCACGAGGCTTTCCCACAGGGCTGTCCAACCTGCCATCGCGGTGTGAGTCGATCCTCGGCTTGAATGTCGAGGCAGTGCAGGGAAAACAGGTTTCCCTGGAATGGACTGAGACATCTCGGGGACTCTGGGAATGGTGGCACGACCCTGGAGTTCCTCTCGCCTTTCTTGTGGATAGCGCCTCCTCTGAGATCCGACGGGAACGCCGGGAATTCTTTTCCGACCACACAGGGAACTGGATCCCACCTCTCGAACTAGGAGGGGGAAACGGGGATCCTCTGGTTGTGGGCGGGACTCTCGTGCTTCCTCTCGAGTGGAGACGGGTATGTTGGGGAACTTCTTGAGGTGCAGCAAGGGTGTGAAGGACCCTTTGGAAGTTCCAGAGGTTAGGTGTGATTAGCCTCGAGACGCCTCAGCGGAAATGGGCCTCATCTCGCCTGGAGGGGAGAACCTCCTGAATTTTCTCGAGGTGCGGCAGGTTTTCTCGACTTACGAGGGGACCTCAGGGACCCGCTCTGGTGGCCTCAGGAAAGGCCAGTCCCCATGCGAGTTGCTCCGGGGCCTCTCGGGATTCCTCTCTCGTAGATGCCGGGGCCTAAGACCTTCTGTGGAGTCGGTGCCGAAACCTGATGATTCCTCTCCAGTGCTGACATGGATCTTGGGGTACTTCTGGAGTCTCCCCAGGACAGTCAGTCCTCTACTCGAGTGGGGGCATGCACGTGCACTTTCCTCCCGAGCTTTAGCAACATTGTCACGCTTACCTTCGCGTGAATCAAGGGATCTGTGGCTTTCCCTCGAGGCTTCCCAGGAGGCTTTCCCACAGGGCTGCCCCACGTGCCACTGTGGTGTGAGTCGATCCTCGGCTTGAAAGTCGAGGCAGTGCAGGGAAAACAGGTCTCCCTGGAATGGACTGAGACATCTGGGGGACTCTGGGAATGGTGGCAGGTACCTGGAGTTCCTCTCGCTTTTCCTCTGGAGAGCGCCTCCTCTTCAGATGTGACGGGAACGCCGCGAATTCTTTCCTGACCACGCAGGGAAAGGATCAAACCTCTCGAGCTAGGAGGCGGAAACGTGGCTTCTCTTGATGTGGGCGGGACTTTCCTGCTTCCTCTCGTGTGGAGACGGGTATGTCGGGGAACTTCTTGAGTTGCAGCAAGGGTGTGAAGGACCCTTTGGAAGTTCCAGAGGTTAGGTGTGATTTTCCTGGAGACGCCTCAGCGGAAATGGGCCTCATCTCGCCTGGAGGGGAGAACCTCCTGGATTTTCTCGAATTGCGGCAGGTGCTCTCGACTTACGACTGGGACCTCAGGGACCCGCTCTTGTGGCCTCAGGAAAGGCCCGTCCCCATGTGAGTTGCTCGGGGGCCTCTCGGGATTCCTCTCCCCTCGATGCCGGGGCCTAAGACCTTGTGTGGAGTCAGTGCCGGAACGTGAGGATTCCTCTGCAGTGCCGACATGGATCTTCGGGGTCTTCTGAAGTCTCCCCAGAGGCGTATGTCCTCGTCTCGAGTGGGGGCATGCACGTGCGCTTTCCTCCCGACCTGTAGCAGCAGTGTCACGGTTCCCTTCGCTTGGATCAAGGGATCAGGGGCTTTCCCTCGAGGCTTTCCCATGAGGCTTTCCCAAGAGGCTTTCCCACAGGGCTTTTCCACGTGCCCTTGTGGTGTGAGTCGATCCTCAGCTTGAAAGTGGAGGCAGTGCAGGGAAAACAGGTTTCCCTGGAATGGACTGAGACATCTGGGGGACTCTGGGAATGGGGCCTGATACTGGAGTTCCTCTCGCCTTTACTGTGGAGAGCGCCTCCTCTTGAGATGAGACGGGAACGCTAGGAATTCTTTCAGGACCACGCAGGGAAAGGATCCCTCCTCTCGAGCTAGCAGGCGGAAACGGGGCCACTCTGGATACGGGCGGGACGCTCGGGTTCCTCTTGAGTGGAGACGGATATGTCGGGGAACTTCTTGAGTTGCAGCAAGGGTGTGAAGGACCCTTTCGGAAGTTCCGAGAGTTTAAGTGTGATTAGCCCCTAGTCGCCTCAGCCGAAATGGGCCTCATCTCGCCTGGAGGGGAGAACCTCCTGGATTTTCTCGAGTTGCGGCAGGTGCTCTCGACTTACGACGAGGGACCTCAGGGACCCGCTCTGGTGGCCTCAGGAAAGGCCAGTCCCCATGCGAGTTTCTCCGGGCCTCTCGGGATTCCTCTCCCGTCGATGCTGGGGCCTAAGACCTTGTGTGGACTCAGTGACGGAACCTGAGGATTCCTCTCCAGTGCCGACATGGATCTTGTGGTACTTCTGGAGTCTCCCCAGGGGAGTCAGTCCTCGTCACGAGAGAGGGCATGCACGTGTGATTTCCTCCCGAGCTGTAGCAGCAGTTTCACGCTTCCCTTTTCGTGGATCAAGGGATCTGTGGCTTTCCCTCTAGACTTTCCCATGACGCTTTCCCACGAGGCTTCCCACAGGGCTTTCCCACGTGCCACTGTGGTGTGAGTCGATCCTCGGCTTTAAAGTCGAGGCAGTGAAGGGAAAACAGATTTCCCTGGAATGGACTGGAGACATCTGGGGGACTCAGGGAATGGTGGCACGACCCTGGAGTTCCTCTCGCCTTTCCTGTGGAGAGCGCCTCCTCTTGAGATGCGACGGGAACCCGGGAATTCTTTCCCGACCACGCAGGGAAAGGATCTTTCCTCTCGAGCTAGGAGGCGGAAACGGGGCTCCTCTGGATGTGGGCGGGACTCTCGTGCTTCCTCTCGAGTGGAGACGGGTATGTCGGGGAACTTCTTGAGTTGCAGCAAGGGTGTGAAGGACCCTTTGGAAGTTCCAGAGGTTAGGTGTGATTAGCCTCGAGACGCCTCAGCGGAAATGGGCCTCATCTCGCCTGGAGGGGAGAACCTCCTGGATTTTCTCGAGTTGCGGCAGGTGCTCTCGACTTACGACGGGGACCTCAGGGACCCGCTCTGGTGGCCTCAGGAAAGGCCAGTCCCCATGCGAGTTGCTCGGGGCCTCTCGGGATTCCTCTCCCGTCGATGCCGGGGCCTAAGACCTTGTGTGGAGTCGGTGCCGGAACCTGAGGATTCCTCTCCAGTGCTGACATGGATCTTGGGGTACTTCTGGAGTCTCCCCAGGGGAGTCAGTCCTCGTCTCGAGTGGGGGCATGCACGTGCGCTTTCCTCCCGAGCTGTAGCAGCAGTGTCACGCTTCCCTTCGCGTGGATCAAGGGATCTGTGGCTTTCCCTCAGAGGCTTTCCCACGAGGCTTTCCCACAGGGCTGTCCCACGTGCCACCGTGGTGTGAGTCGATCCTCGGCTTGAAAGTCGAGGCAGTGCAGGGAAAACAGGTTTCCCTGGAATGGACTGAGACATCTGGGGGACTCTGGGAATGGTGGCACGACCCTGGAGTTCCTCTCGCCTTTCCTGTGGAGAGCGCCTCCTCTTGAGATGCGACGGGAACGCCGGGAATATCTTTCCCGACCACGCAGGGAAAGGATCCCTCCTCTCGAGCTAGGAGGCGGAAACGGGGCTCCTCTGGATGTGGGCGGGACTCTCGTGCTTCCTCTCGAGTGGAGACGGGTATGTCGGGGAACTTCTTGAGTTGCAGCAAGGGTGTGAAGGACCCTTTGGAAGTTCCAGATGTTAGGATGTGATTAGCCTCGAGACGCCTCAGCGGAAATGGGCCTCATCTCGCCTGGAGGGGAGAACCTCCTGGATTTTCTCGAGTTGCGGCAGGTGCTCTCGACTTACGACGGGGACCTCAGGGACCCGCTCTGGTGGCCTCAGGAAAGGCCAGTCCCCATGCGAGTTGCTCGGGGCCTCTCGGGATTCCTCTCCCGTCGATGCCGGGGCCTAAGACCTTGTGTGGAGTCGGTGCCGGAACCTGAGGATTCCTCTCCAGTGCTGACATGGATCTTGGGGTACTTCTGGAGTCTCCCCAGGGGAGTCAGTCCTCGTCTCGAGTGGGGGCATGCACGTGCGCTTTCCTCCCGAGCTGTAGCAGCAGTGTCACGCTTCCCTTCGCGTGGATCAAGGGATCTGTGGCTTTCCCTCGAGGCTTTCCCACGAGGCTTTCCCACGAGGCTTTCCCACAGGGCTGTCCCACGTGCCACCGTGGTGTGAGTCGATCCTCGGCTTGAAAGTCGAGGCAGTGCAGGGAAAACAGGTTTCCCTGGAATGGACTGAGACATCTGGGGACTCTGGGAATGGTGGCACGACCCTGGAGTTCCTCTCGCCTTTCCTGTGGAGAGCGCCTCCTCTTGAGATGCGACGGGAACGCCGGGAATTCTTTCCCGACCACGCAGGGAAAGGATCCCTCCTCTCGAGCTAGGAGGCGGAAACGGGGCTCCTCTGGATGTGGGCGGGACTCTCGTGCTTCCTCTCGAGTGGAGACGGGTATGTCGGGGAACTTCTTGAGTTGCAGCAAGGGTGTGAAGGACCCTTTGGAAGTTCCAGAGTTTAGGTGTGATTAGCCTCGAGACGCCTCAGCGGAAATGGGCCTCATCTCGCCTGGAGGGGAGAACCTCCTGGATTTTCTCGAGTTGCGGCAGGTTGCTCTCGACTTACGACGGGGACCTCAGGGACCCGCTCTGGTGGCCTCAGGAAAGGCCAGTCCCCATGCGAGTTGCTCGGGGCCTCTCGGGATTCCTCTCCCGTCGATGCCGGGGCCTAAGACCTTGTGTGGAGTCGGTGCCGGAACCTGAGGATTCCTCTCCAGTGCTGACATGGATCTTGGGGTACTTCTGGAGTCTCCCCAGGGGAGTCAGTCCTCGTCTCGAGTGGGGGCATGCACGTGCGCTTTCCTCCCGAGCTGTAGCAGCAGTGTCACGCTTCCCTTCGCGTGGATCAAGGGATCTGTGGCTTTCCTCGAGGCTTTCCCACGAGGCTTTCCCACGAGGCTTTCCCACAGGGCTGTCCCACGTGCCACCGTGGTGTGAGTCGATCCTCGGCTTGAAAGTCGAGGCAGTGCAGGGAAAACAGGTTTTCCCTGGAATGGACTGAGACATCTGGGGGACTCTGGGAATGGTGGCACGACCCTGGAGTTCCTCTCGCCTTTCCTGTGGAGAGCGCCTCCTCTTGAGATGCGACGGGAACGCCGGGAATTCTTTCCCGACCACGCAGGGAAAGGATCCCTCCTCTCGAGCTAGGAGGCGGAAACGGGGCTCCTCTGGATGTGGGCGGGACTCTCGTGCTTCCTCTCGAGTGGAGACGGGTATGTCGGGGAACTTCTTGAGTTGCAGCAAGGGTGTGAAGGACCCTTTGGAAGTTCCAGAGGTTAGGTGTGATTAGCCTCGAGACGCCTCAGCGGAAATGGGCCTCATCTCGCCTGGAGGGGAGAACCTCCTGGATTTTCTCGAGTTGCGGCAGGTGCTCTCGACTTACGACGGGGACCTCAGGGACCCGCTCTGGTGGCCTCAGGAAAGGCCAGTCCCCATGCGAGTTGCTCGGGGGCCTCTCGGGATTCCTCTCCCGTCGATGCCTGGGGCCTAAGACCTTGTGTGGAGTCAGTGCCGGAACCTGAGGATTCCTCTCCAGTGCTGACATGGATCTTGGGGTACTTCTGGAGTCTCCCCAGGGGAGTCAGTCCTCGTCTCGAGTGGGGGCATGCACGTGCGCTTTCCTCCCGAGCTGTAGCAGCAGTGTCACGCTTCCCTTCGCGTGGATCAAGGGATCTGTGGCTTTCCCTCAGAGGCTTTCCCACGAGGCTTTCCCACAGGGCTGTCCCACGTGCCACCTGTGGTGTGAGTCGATCCTCGGCTTGAAAGTCGAGGCAGTGCAGGGAAAACAGGTTTCCCTGGAATGGACTGAGACATCTGGGGGACTCTGGGAATGGTGGCACGACCCTGGAGTTCCTCTCGCCTTTCCTGTGGAGAGCGCCTCCTCTTGAGATGCGACGGGAACGCCGGGAATTCTTTCCCGACCACGCAGTGGAAAGGATCCTCCTCTCGAGCTAGGAGGCGGAAACGGGGCTCCTCTGGATGTGGGCGGGACTCTCGTGCTTCCTCTCGAGTGGAGACGGGTATGTCGGGGAACTTCTTGAGTTGCAGCAAGGGTGTGAAGGACCCTTTGGAAGTTCCAGAGGTTAGGTGTGATTAGCCTCGAGACGCCTCAGCGGAAATGGGCCTCATCTCGCCTGGAGGGGAGAACCTCCTGGATTTTCTCGAGTTGCGGCAGGTGCTCTCGACTTACGACGGGGACCTCAGGGACCCGCTCTGGTGGCCTCAGGAAAGGCCAGTCCGCATGCGAGTTGCTCGGGGGCCTCTCGGGATTCCTCTCCCGTCGATGCCGGGGCCTAAGACCTTGTGTGGAGTCAGGTGCCGGAACCTGAGGATTCCTCTCCAGTGCTGACATGGATCTTGGGGTACTTCTGGAGTCTCCCCAGGGGAGTCAGTCCTCGTCTCGAGTGGGGGCATGCACGGTGCGCTTTCCTCCGAGCTGTAGCAGCAGTGTCGCGGCTTCCTTCGCGTGGATCAAGGGATCTGTGTGCTTTCCCTCGAGGCTTTCCCACGAGGCTTTCCCACAGGGCTTGTCCCACGGCTGCCACCGTTGGTGTGAGTCGATCCTCGGCTTGAAAGTCGAGGCAGTGCAGGGAAAACAGGTTTTCCCTGGAATGGACTGAGACATCTGGCGGGCCTCTGGGAATGGTGGCACGACCCTGGAGTTCCTCTCGCCTTTCCTGTGGAGAGCGCCTCCTCTTGAGATGCGAAGCGGAACGCCGGAATTCTTTTCCTGACCACGCAGGGAAAGGATCCCTCCTCTCGAGCTAGGAGGGGAAACGGGGCTCTCTGGATGTGGGCGGGACTCTCGGTGCTTCCTCTCGAGTGGAGACGGGTATGTCGGGGAACTTCTTGAGTTGCAGCAAGGGTGTGAAGGACCCTTTGGAAGTTCCAGGAGGTTAGAGTGTGATTAGCCTCGAGACGCCTCAGCCGAAATGGGCCTCATCTCGCCTGGAGGGGAGAACCTCCTGGATTTTCTCGAGTTGGCGGCAGGTGCCTCGACTTACGACGGGACCTCAGGGACCCGCTCTGGTGGCCTCAGGAAAGGCCAGTCCCCATGCGAGTTGCTCCGGGGCCTCTCGGTAATCCTCACCGTGATGCCGGGCCTAATAGACCTTGTTGTGGAAGTCAGTGCGGAAACCTGAGGATTCTCTCCAGTTGCACAATGGATCTTGGGTAAAACTTCTGGAGTGCTCCCCAGAGGACGTCAGTCTCGCTCGAGTGGGTGCATGCAACGTGCGCTTTCTCCGAGCTGTAGCAGCAGTGTCACGCTCCCTACTTCGTGGATCAAAGGGATCTGTGGCTTTCCCTAGAAGCTTTCCACTGAGAGGCTTCCACGAGGCTTTTCCACAGGGCTGTCCCACGTGCCAACCGGTGTGTCCAGTCGATCTGTTAAGAGTCGAGGCAAGTGCAGGAAAACAGGCTTTCTGGCAATGGAACCTGGAGACATCTGGGGGACTCGGAAATGTGGCTTACACGACCCCTGCGTTCCCTCGCCTTTCCTGTGGAGACGCGCCTGCCTCTTGAGATGGCGACGTGTACACCGGAATTCTTTCCCGGACTGACGCAGGGAAAGGACCTCCTCTCGAAGGCTAGACGCGAAACGGGGCTCACTCGTGGAATGATGGGCGGATCCTCGGATCTCCTCTCGAGTGAGACGGGTATGTCGCAGACTCTCTTGAGTTTGCAGCAAGGATGTGAAAGGACCCTTTGGAAGTTCACAGAGTTAGAAGTGTAATTACTCCTGTGACTGCCTCCAGCACTGAAATGGGCCTCATCTCCTCCTAGAGGAGAACCTCTGTGAGTTCTCGACGTTGCGCAGCTGCTGCGACTTACGACGGGGACCTCAGGGACTCGCATCTTGGTGGCCTCACGGAAAGGCCAAGTCCCATGCGAGTTGCTCGGGGCCTCTCGGATTCCTCTCCCTGCGATGCTGGGACCTAAGACTTGTGTGGAGTGGTGTCGTGGAACTGAGGATTCCTCTCCACGTGCTGACATGCATCTTGGGGTACATGTCTGGAGTCTGCCGCCAGGGAGTCGTCCTCTTCTCGAGTGGGGCCATGCACAGTGGCTCTTCCTCCCGAGCTGGTAGCAGCACATTTCACAGTGCTTCCTTCGCGTGATCAAGGGATCTGTGGTTTCCACCTCGAGCTTTCCAACAGGCTTTCCGCAGCAGGGCTGTCGCCACTCCTGCCACAGCCACCGTGTTGTGAGCTCGATCCTCGGCCTTGAAACGTCACCGGACGCAGTGCAGGGAATAAACGTATTTCGCCTGAATGTACTGAGACATCCGGTGACTCTGGGGAATGTGAGTCACGACCCTGGAGTTCCTCTCGACATTCCTGTGGAAGGCCTTACTCTCTGAAATCGCACGGAACGCCGGAAAATCTTTCCTCGACCACGCAGTAAAGGATCCACTGCCTCCTCGAGCTAAGGAGGCGGAAACGGGGCTCTCTCTGATTTGGGCGGAGACTGCTCGTGCTTCGCCTCGAGTGAGACGGTATGTCGGGGAACTTCTGAGTTGGCAGCAAGGGGTGAAGACCCTTTGGGAGTTTCGCAGTGTTAAGTGTGATTAGACCTCGAACCGCCTAGCGGAAATGGGCCCTCATCTCCCTGGAGGAGAACACTCCTGGATTTTACTCGAGTTGCGGGCAGGTGCTCTCGACTTACGTCGGGGACGCTCAGGGACCTCGCTCCTGGTGGCGCGAGTCAGAAAGGCCATCCCATGCGAGTTGCTCGCGGGCCTCATCGGATTCCACTGTCCGTCGATGCCAGGGCAACTAAGACCCTTGTGTGGAGTCGTGCAGGAACCTGAGGATTCCTCACCAGTGCTGACAATGGATGCTATGGGTACTTCTGGATCTCTCCCAGGAGTCAAGTCCATCGTTCTAATGGGCGGCATGACGTGCTGCTTCCTCTCCGAGTCTGTATGCGACAGTGTCTCGCCTTCCTTCGCGTGGATCAAGGGAATCTGTGGCTTTCCCCCATGAGCTTTCCACGAGGCTTTACCCAAAGTCGGGCTTTCCCACAGGCTTCCCACTGGCCGTTCACATCTAGATGGTGTGAGTCGATCCTAGGCTGAAAGTCGAGCAGTGCAAGGAAAACAGGTTTCCCTGGAATGGACTGAGATATCTGGGGGATCCTGGCAATGGTGGACAACCGAACCTGGAGTTCTCCCTCGTCCTCTTTCCCTGTGGAGAGGCCTCGATGTTGAGATGGCAGACGGGAACGCGCGAATACTTATCGCCGCCCACCTGAAAGGATCCCTAACCTCTCGAGGCTAGGACGGTCGAGAAACTGGCTGTCCTCTGGAAATGGGGCGGGACGTCTTCCTGCTTCCATCTCGAGTGGAGACGGTATGTCGGGAATTCTTCTTGAGTGCAGTACGGGGGAGGTGTGAAGGACCCTTTTGAAGTTCACAGAGGTTAGAGTGTTGATTAGCCTCTAGACGCTAGCGGAAAATGGGCCTCAATTCGCCTGCAGGGGAAGACGCCTGGGATTTTCTCGAGTGTCGGCAGCGTGCTCTCCGACTTACGACTGGGAGAAGCAGGGACCACCTCTGGTGCCTCTAGAAAAGGCCAGTCCCATGCGTAGCTTGCTCGGGCGCTCTCGTGGGATTCTCTCCCGTTTCGGATGCTAGGGCTCTAAGACTTGTGTGGAGTCATGCGCTGCCTGAGGATTCACTCTCCAGGCGGACATGGATCTTGAGGACTTCTGGAAGTCTCCAGCCAGGAGGAGTCAAGTCCTCGTCTTGCGGTGGGGGCATGCACGTGCCTTTCCTCCCGAAGGCTGTACACAGTTGTCACGCTTACCTTGTCGTGGATCAAGGGATCATGGCTTTCCCCGTCTAGACTTCCCTGAGGCTTTCCCACGAGGCTTGTCCCTACGTCATTCCCAGTGCAGGTGGTGTAAGTCGATCCTCGGCTTGATAAGTCGAGGCAGTGAAGAAAGACGTTTCACCTGGAATGGACTGAGACCATCTGGGGACTCAGGAAGTCGGTGGCACGACCCTCGAATTCCTCTCGCCTTTACCTGTGGAAGAGCGCCTCCTCTTTGAGATCTGACCGGGAACGTCCGGATAATTCTTTCCGGCACCAGGCAAGGGAAAAGGACTCCTCTCCTTGAGCTAGGAGGAGAAATGGGGCCACTCTGGATTGGGCCGATTTCTCGGCATCCATCTCTTAGTGGGAGACGTGTAGTGGCGGAACTTCTGATTGGCATCAAGGGTGTGAAGACCGCCTTTGGAAGTTCCAGAGGTTAAGTGTTGATGAGGGCCCTCGTAACCTTGCCTCAGACAGGAAATGGGCCTCATCTCGCCTGGAGGAGTGAAATCGCTCCTGGATTTTCTCAGTTTGCGGACCCGCGTGCTCTCGACTTACGACGGGGCGCAGGTCGTGCCTCAGGGACTCGCTTCAGGTGGCCTCAGGAAAGGCAGTCCCCAATGGCGAGTTGCTCGGGGCCTTCGGGATTTCCCTCCCGTCGATTGTCGGAGGGCCCTAAGATCCTTGGTGAGATCGAGTCGAGCGGAAGCCTGACGATTTCCTCTCACACGTGGACATGATCTTGGGTACTTTCATGGAGTCTCGCACAGTGGACAGTCAGTCTCTGTCTCGAGAGTGTGGGGCATGCATGACGCGCTTTCCCTCCCGATTGTAGGCAGCAGTGTCGGCTTCCTTCGGTGGGATCAAGGGATCAGGGTTCCCCGTGTTTTCCCTCGAGGCTTTCCGCGACAGTGCCTTTCCCACGGCTGTCCAACGTGCCATGCATGTGAGCGATCCTCGTGCTTGATAAAGTCGAGGCAAGTGCAGGGAAAACAGGTTCCTGAATGACTGTAGATCCAGGTTGGGGACTCGGAATGGCCGACACTGAGTTCCTTGCGCTTTTCCTGTGGAGCAGGCGCCTACTAGAGATGAGACGGAAGGCCGGTCTAAGATTCTTTCCGAGCCACGCAGCGAAAGGACTCCTCCTCTCGAGCTAGGAGGCTGGAAACGGCCTCTGCTGGATTGGGCGGGACTCTCGGTTCCTCTACGAGTGGCACGGGTAATGGCGGACTTCTTGAGTTGCAGCAAGGGTGTGAAAAAGGACCCTTTGGAATGTTCCAGAGTTTAGGTGTGATTAGCCCTCGTTGGGCCGTCATGGCGGAAATGAGCCTCATCTCGCCTGGAGGGGCGAATGCCTCCTGGATTTCTCGAGTTGCGGCAGGTGCTCTCCGACTTATAGACTGGGACCTCAGGGACCCGCTCTGGTGGCTCAGCGAAAGGCCAGTCCCCATGCGAGTTGCTTCGGGGCCTCTCGGGTCTCGGATTTCCTCTCGCATGTCGATGCGGGGCCGTAAGACTTGTGTGGAAGTCAGTGCGAAACTGAGGATTCCTCTCTCGCAATGCTGACATGGATCTTGGGGTATACTTCGGAGTCTCCCCAGGGAGTCAGTCCTCGTCTCTAAAGTGGGGGCATGCCATGTGCCCTTTCCTCTCCGAGTGTCAGCAGGACAGTGTCCGAAAACACTGTTCCTTGGACGTCGGACGTAGGATAAGGGGATTGCTGGCTCGGGCTTTCCCCGAGGCTTTCCCAGAGCTTTCCACATGGCTGTCCCACATGCCACGTGGTGCTGAGTCGATCCTCGGCTTGAAAGTCACGGCAGTCAGGGAAAAACAAGGTTTTCCCTGGAATGGACGAAGACATGATGCGGGATACTCGGGAACGGCTGGCACGTACCCTGGAATTCCACTCATCGGCCTTTCCTGTGGAGAGCGCCTGCCTCTTGAGATGCGACGCTGGAGCGGGAATTCTTTCCCGCACGACATCCAGGGAAAGGATCCCTCTCTCCGAGCGCCATAGGAGGCGAAGACAGGGGCCCATCTGGATGTGGGCGGGAACTTTCCTCGTGCTTCCACTGGTGAGACGGGTATGTTCGGGACTTCCTTGAGTTGCAACAAGGGTGTGAAGGACGCCATTTGGAAGTTCCAGAGGTTAGGTGTGATTATCGGCCTGAGACCCCTCAGCGTAAATGGCCCTTCATCTCGCCGTGGAGGGGAGAACCTCTGGATTGTTCTCGAAGTTGCGGGGCAGGTGCTCTCCACTTAACGAAACGTTGGACCAGTTCGGGACCGCGCTCTCCTGGTGCCTCAAGAAAGGCAGTCCCATGCGAGTTCTTGTGCCCCGTCTGGATTCCTCTCCTGCCTCGATGCTGGGGCCTAAGACTTGTGGAGTCAGGTGCCGAACCTGAGGATGTCCTGCTCCAGTGCCTGAAATGATCTGGGGTACTTTGGAGTCTCCCCAGGGGTCAGTCCTCGTCTCAGTGGGGTCATGCAGCGTGCGATCTTCCTCCGAAGCTGTAGCAGCAGTGTCGCATTTCCCTCGCGTGGAATCAATGAGATTGTGGCTTTCCGGCTTTCCTACAGGCTTTCGCCACGAAGGCTTTCCATCAGGGCTGTCCCACGTCCATCACCTGGTGTGAGTCGATCCCGGCTGAAATCGAAGCAGTGCAGGGAAAACAAGGTTTTCCCTGGAATGGAACTGAGACAATCTGGGGACTCTGGGAAATGGTGGACACGAACCCTGGAAGTTCTCATCTCGCCTTTCCTGTGAGAGACGCCTCCTCTGTGAGATGGAACGGAAAAGCCGAGGAAATTCTTTCCGACCAGAGGGAAAGAATCCCTCCTCTCGATGACTAGGACAGCGCGAAAACGGGCTCCTCTGTATGTGGGCGGGAACTCTCGGCTTTATCCTCTTAGGAGTGAGACGTGGTATGTCGGGTAACTTTCTGATGTTACAGTAAGGGTGTGAACGAGGACCTTTGGAAGTTCCAGAGGTAGCTTGATTTGCCGAGCTCGAGCCCTCCGCGGAAATGGGCCTCAATCTGCGCTGAAGGGAGAGACCCTCCTGGATTTCGATCGAGGTTGTGCAGGTGCACTCACTTAGACGGCGACCTCAAAGGGACCGCCTGATGCCTCAGGAAAAGGTCCAGTTCGCCCATGTCGAGTGCTCGGGCCTCATCGGGATTCCTCTCGCGTGCGATGCCGCCTAATGACCTTTGTGTGTCGGTGCGGAGACCATGAGGATTTCTCTCCCAGTGCTGAACATGGATCTGGGGTACTCTGAGTCTCGCCCAGCTGGAGTCAGTCCTCGTATGAGTGGGGCGAATGCACGTGCCTTTCCTCCCCGAGCTGTAGCAGGAGTGTTGCACCTTCCCTTCGACCGTGATCACAGGGTCTCGTGGGCTTTCCCTTCAGGCTTTCCCCACGAGGCTTTCCAACGGGCTTTCCCACGAGTTGTCCATCGCCCGGGCTGTGAGTCATCCTCGCTTGAAAGTTCGAAGGCATGCGTGAAAACAGGTTTCCCTGGAGATGGTACTGAACATCTGGGGGACTCTGGAATGGTGGCAGCGACCTGGGAGATTCCTCTTCCTTTCCTGTGGAGAAGTGCCTCTCCTCTTAAGATGAGACGGAGAACTCACGGGAATTTTCCCACGGATATGATCCCTCTCCAGAGCTGGGAAGGTCCCCCCTGAGAAGCGATCGGGCTCCTCTGGAGTGGCGGGACTTCTCGTCTTCCTCTCGAGTGCAGACGGGGTATGTCGGATGGAACTTCTTTGAGTATGGCACAACGGTGTGAGACCGCTTTGGAAGTTCAAGAAGTTTAGGGTGATTTGCCTCCGAGACAGCCTGCAGCTTGGAAATGGCCTCATCTAGAGCTGGAGGGGAGAACACTGCCTGGATTTTCTCAGTTGCTGGCAGTGCTCTCTGCATAAGTCCGGTGACAACTCAGGGACAGTGTAAGCAGAAGTGTCACGCTTCCCCGTCGTGGGATCAAGGATCTTTGGCTTTTCCCTCAGGGCTTCAACCACGAGCTTTCCCCACAGGGCTTGTCCCACGTGCCACCATTGGTGTGGGAGTGATCCCTGGCTTGAAAGTCGAGGCGTGCAGGAAAAACAGGTTTCCTCTGAAAGGACTGAGACATTATGGGGGGACTCTTCGAATGTGGTACTGACGCCTGGAATAACTCTCTCGCCTTTCCTATTGAGAGCGCCTTGCTCTTTGAGATGCCAAGGGAACGCGAAAAACTTTCCATGAATAAGCAGGATTAGGATCCTTCATCTTCGAGCTGCCAGGCGGAAACGGGTTCCTCTGAATGTGAGTCTCCCCCGGGGGAAGTAGTCCTCGTTCGAGTGTGTGCATGCACGTGTGCCCTTTCTCCCGAGCCTGTAGCAAAGCCAAGTTGCACGCTTCCCTTCGCCTGGATCAAGGGATCAGGGGCTTTTCCCTCGAGGTTTCACCCATGAGGCTTCCGCAACGTGCTTCCCAAGCGGCTGTCCCACGGCCCCGTGGTGTGAGTCGACCTCGCTTGAAAGTTCGAGGCAGTGCATGGGAAACAGGTTTCCCTGGAATGCGACTGAGACATCTGGGGACTCTGGAATGTGGCATGGCGGCCTGAAGTTCCTCTCCCCTTTCCTGGTGGAGAGCGCCTCCTTCTTGACCTCGACGGAACGCCGGGGAATCTTGTTCCGACCACGGCAGGGAACTGGACCCCCTCTCCAGCTAAGAGTGGAATGGGCTCCTCTGATGTTGGGCGGACTCTCGTGCTCTTTGATGGAGACGGGTATTTGGGGATTTCTAAGAGTTGCAGCAAGGGTGTGATAGGACCCTTTGAATTCCCAGAGGTTAGTGTGATTTGCCTCGAGACCCTCAGCGTCAAATGGCCTCATCCGCTGGAGGGGACACCTCCTGATTTTCTCGATTGGGCAGGGCTCTCCAATAACGGACGGGACC
>NW_017213603.1:0-15473 GCF_001704415.2 Capra hircus | reverse complement strand
CCCATGCGAGTTGCTCGGGGGGCCTCTCGGATTCTCTCCCGACGATGCCGGGGCCTAAGACCTTGTGTGGAGTCGGTGCTGGAACCTGAGGATTCCTCTCCAGTGCTGACATGGATCTTGGGGTACTTCTGGAGTCTCCCCAGGGGAGTCAGTCCTGGTCTCGAGTTTGGTATGCACGTGCGCTTTCCTCCCGAGCTCTAGCAGCATTGTCACGCTTCCTTCGCGTGGAACAAGGGATCAGTGGCTTTCCCTCGAGGGTTTACCACGACGCTTTCCACGAGGCTTGCCCACAGGGCTTTCCTCGTGCAACCGTGGTGTGAGTCGATCCTCGGCTTGAAAGTGGAGCAGTGCCAGGAGAACAGTTTTCCCTGGAATGGACTGAGACATCTTGGGGACTCTGGGAATGGTGGCACGACCCTGGAGTTCCTCTCGCCTTTCCTGTGGAGAGCGCCTCCTCTTGAGATGCGATGGAATGCAGGGAATTCTTTCCCGACCACGCACTGAAAGGATCCTCCTCTCGAGCTATGAGGCAGAGAAGGGGCTCCACTGGATATGGGCGGGATTCTTGTGCTTCCTCTCAAGTGGCGACGGGTATGTTGGGGAACTTCTTGATTTGAAGCAAGGGTGTGAAGGACTCTTTGGAAGTTCGAGAGTTTAGGTGTGATTAGCCTCGAGACGCCTCAGCGGAAATGGCCTCATCTCACCTGGAGGGAGAACCTCCTGGATTTTCTCGAGTTGCGGCAGGTGCTCTCGACTTACGACCTGGACCTCAAGGACCCGCTTAGGTGGCCTGAGGAAAGGCCAGTCCCCATGCGAGTTGCTCGGGGCCTCTCGGGATTCCTCTCCCTTCGATGTCGGGGCCTAAGACCTTGTGTGCAGTCGGTGCCGGAACCTGAGGATTCCTTTCCAGTGCTGACATGGATCTTGGGTACCTCTGGAGTCTCCCCAAGGGATTCAGGGCTCGTCTCGAGTGGGGGCATGAGTGTGCCCTTTCCTCCCATGCTGTAGCAGCAGTGTCATGCTTCTGCTTGCGTGGACCAAGTGATCTGTGACTTTCCCTCGAGTCTTTCCCACGAGGCTCTCCCAGGGCTGTCCCACGTGTCTCGGTGGTGTGAGTCGATCCTCGGCGTGAAAGCCGAGGCAGTGCAGGGAAAACAGGTTCCTGTGGAATGGACTGAGACATCTGGGGGAGTCTTGGAATGGTGGCACGACCCTGCAGTTTCTCTCCCCTTTCCTTTGGAGAGCGCCTCCTCTTGAGATGCGATGGGAATTCCAGAAATTCTTTCCCGGACCATGTTGGGAAAGTATCCCTCATCTCGAGCTACGAGCCGGAACCGGAGCTCCTCTGGATGTGGCCGGGACCCTCGTGTTTCCTCTTGAGTGGAGACGGGTATGTCGGCGGAACTTCTTGAGTTGCAGCATGACTGTGAAAGACCCTTTTGAAGTTCCAGAGTTCACGTGTGATTAGCCTCGAGACACCTCAGTGGAAACGGGCCTCATCTCGGCCTGCAGGGAGAACCTCCTGGATTTTCTCGAGTTGCGTCAGGTGCTCTCGAGTTACGACAGAGACATCAAGGGACCCGCTCTGGTGACCTCAGGAAAGGCCAGTCCCCATGCGAGGTGCTAGGGGCCTCTCAGGATTTCTCTCCCGTCGATGCCGGGGCCTAAGACCTTGTGTGGAGTCGGGACCGGAACCTGAGGATTCCTCTCCAGTGCTGACATGGATCTTGGCGTACTTCTGGAGTCTCCCAAGCTTGCGTCCGTCCTCGGCTCGACTGGGGTCATGCACGTGCGCTTTCCTCCCGAGCGGTAGCAGCAGTGTCGCGCTTCCCATCTCGTGGATCAAGGTATCTGTGGCTTTCCCTCGAGGCTTTCCCACGAGGCTTTCCCACGAGGCTTTGCCACAGGGCTGTCCCACGTGCCACAGTGGTGTGAGTCGATCCTCGGCTTGAAAGTCGAGTCAGGGCGGGGAATCAGGTTTCCCTGGAATGGACTGAGACATCTGGGTGACTCGGAGAATGGTGGCATGTCCTGGAGTTCCTCTCGCCTTTCCTGTGGAGAGCGCCTCCTCTTGAGATGCGACGAGAACGCCGGGAATTCTTTCCCGACCTCGAAGGGAAAGGATCCCTCCTCTCGAGCTATGAGGCGGATACGGGGCTCCTCTGGATGTGGGCGGAACTATAGTGCTTCCTCTTAAGTGCAGACGGGTATGTCGGGGAACTTCTTGAGTTGCAGCAAGGGTGTGAAGGACCCTTTGGAAGTTCCAGAGTTTAAGTGTGCTTAGCCTTGAGATGTGTCAGCGGAAATAGGCTTCATTTTGCCTGGAGGGGAGAACATCCTTGATTTTCTCCAGTTGCGGCAGGTGCTCTCGACTTACAATGGGGACCGCAAGGACCCGCTCTGGTGGCCTCAGGAAAGGCCAGTCAAGATCCAAGACAGCATTGGAGAGGGAGAGACATCACGAGAGGCTCCCGAGCAACTCGCATGGGGACTGGCCTTTCCTGAAGGCCACCAAAGCGGGTCCCTGAGGTCCCCGTCGTAAGTCGAGAGCACCTGGCGCAACTCGAGAAAATCCAGGAGGTTCTCCCCTCCAGGCGAGATGAGACCCATTTGCGCTGAGGCATCTCGAGGCTAATCACACCTAACCTCTGGAACTTCCAAAGGGCCCTTCACACCATTGCTGCAACTCAAGAAGTTCCCCGACATACCCGTTTCCACTCGAAAGGAAGCACGAGAGTCCCGCCCACAACCAGAAGAGCCCCGTTTCAGCCTCATAGCTCGAGAGGAGGGATCCTTTCCCTGCGTGGTCGGGAAAGAATTCCAGAGTTCCCTTAGCATCTCAAGAAGAGGCGCTCTCCACAGGAAAGGCGAGAGGAACTCCAGGGTCATGCCACCATTCCCTGAGTCCACCAGATGTCTCAGTCCATTCCAGGGAAACCTGTTTTCCCTGCACTGCCTTGACTTTCAAGCCGATGATCGACCTACACCACGGTGGCACGAGGGACAGCCCTGTTGGAAAGCCTCGAGGTAAAGCCTCGTGGGAAAGCCTCGAGGGAAAGACACAGATCCCTTGATCCTCGCAAAGGGAATCGTGACACTGCGGCTACAGCTCGGGAGGAAAGCCCACGTGCATGCCCCCACTCGAGACGAGGACTGACTCCCCTGGGGAGACTCCAGAGGTCCCCCAAGACCCATGTCATACGGGAGAGGAATCCTCAGGTTCCAGGCACCAAATCCACACAAGGTCTTAGTCCACGGCATCGACAGGAGAGGAATCCTGAGAGGCCCCCGAGCAACTCGCATGTGGACTGGCCTTTTCTGAGGCCACCAGAGCGGGTCCCTGAGGTCCCCGTCGTAAGTCCAGAGCACCTGCCGCCAATCGAGAAAAACCAGGAGGTTCTCCCCTCCATTCTAGATGAGGCCCATTTCCGGTGAGGGGTCTCGAGGCTAATCACACCTAACTTCTGGAAATTCCAAAGGGTCCTTCACACCCTTGCTGCAACTCAAGAAGTTCCGAGACATATCCGTCTCCACTCGAGAGAAAGCACGATTGTCCCGCCCACATCCAGAGGAGCCCCGTTTCCGCCTCCTAGCTCGAGAGGAGGGATCCTTTCCCTGCGTGGTCGGGAAAGAATTTCCAGCGTTCCCGTCGCATCTCAAGAGGAGCCGCTCACCACAGGAAAGGCGAGAGGAACTCCAGGGTGGTGCCACCATTCCCAGAGTCCCCCAGATTTCTCAGTCCATTCCAGGGAAACCTGTTTCCCTGCACTGCCTCGACTTTCAATCCGAGGAACGACTCACACCACGGTGGCACGTGGGACAGCCCTGTGGGAATTCCTCATGAAAAAGCATCGTGGGAAAGCCTCCAGATAAAGCCACAGATCCCTGGATCCTCGCGAAGGGAAGCGTGACACTGCTGCTACAGCTCTGGATGGAAAGTGCACATACATGCCCCCAATAGAGATGAGGACTGACTCACCTGGGAGACTCCAGAAGTACCCGAAGAATCATGTAAGCACTGGAGAGTTATTCTCAGGTTCCGGCACCGACTCCACACAAGGTATAAGGCGCCAGCATCGACGGGAGAGGAATTCCGAGATGCCCCTAAACAACTCGCATGGGGACTGGCCTTTCCTGAGGAAACCAGAGCGGGTCCCTGAGGTCCCCATCGTTAAGTCGAGAGCACCTGCCGCAACTCGAAAAATCCAGGAGGTTCTCCCCTCCAGGCGAGATGAGGCCAATTTCCGCTGAGGCGTCTCGAGGCTAATCACACCTAAACTCTGGAACTTCCAAAGGGTCCTTCACACCCTTGCTGCAACTCAAGAAGTTCCCCGACATACCCGTCTCCACTCGAGAGGAAGCATGAGAGTCCCGCCCCACATCCAGAGGAGCCCGTTTCCGCTTCTAGCTCGAAATGAGGGGTCCTTTCCCTGCGTGGTCGGGAAAGATTTCCCGGCGTTCCCGTCGCATCTCAAGAGGAGCGCTCTCCACAGGAAAGGCGAGAGGGACTCCAGGGTCGTGCCACCATTCCCAGAGTCCCCCAGATTTCTCAGTCCATTCCAGGGAAACCTCTTTTCCCTGCACTGCCTCGACTTTCAAGCCGACGATCGACCTACACCACGGTGGCACGAGGGACAGCCCTGTTGGAAAGCCTCGAGGTAAAGCCTCTGGGAGCCGAAAAGCCTCGAGGGAAAGCCACAGATCGCCTTGATCCACGCAGAAGGGAAGCGTGACACTGCGGCTACAGCTCGGGAGGAAAGCGCACGTGCATACCCCCACTCGAGACGAGGACTGACTCCCCTGGGGAGACTCCAGAAGTCCCCCAAGACCCATGTCAGCACTGCAGAGGAATTCTCAGGTTCCGGCACCGACTGCACACAAGGTCTTAGGCCCCGGCATCGACGGGAGAGGAATCCCGAGAGGCCCCCGAGCAACACGCATGGGAACTGGCCTTTCCTGAGGCCACCAGAGCGCGTCCCTGAGGTCCCCGTCGTAAGTCGAGACCACCTGCCACAACTCGTGAAAATCCAGGAGGTTCTCCCCTCCAGGGGAGATGAGGACCATTTCCGCTGAGGCGTCTCGAGGCTAATCACACCATAACCTCTGGAACTGCCAAAGGGTCCTTCACACCCTTTCTGCAACTCAAGAAGTTCCCCGACATACCCGTCTCCACTCAGAGAGGAAGCACGAGAGTCCCGCCCTCATCCAGAGGAGCCCCGTTTCCGCCTGCTAGCTCGAGAGGTGGAATCCTTTCCCTGCGTGATCGGCAAAGAATTCCAAGCGTTCCATCGCATCTCAAGAGGAGGCGCTCTCCACAGGAAAGGCGAGAGGAACTCCAGGGTCGTGCCACCATTCACAGAGTCCCCAGATGTCTCAGTCCATTCCAGGGAAACCTGTTTTCCCTGCACTGCCTCGACTTTCAAGCCGAGGATCGAACTACACCACGGCTGCACGTGGGACAGCCCTGTGGGAAAGCCTCGAGGGAAAGCCTCGAGGGAAAGCCACAGATCCCTTGATCCACGCGAAGGGAAGCGTGACACTGCTGCTACAGCTCGGGAGGAAAGCGCACGTGCACGCCCCCATTCAAGACGAGGACTGACTCCCCTGGGGAGATTCCAGAAGTACCCCACGATCCATGTAAGCACTGGAGAGGAATCCTCCGGTTCCGGCAACGACTCCACACAAGGTCTTAGGCCCCGGCATCGAAGGAAGAGGAATCTGGAGAGGCCCCCGAGCAACTCACATGGGACTGGCCTTTCCTGAGGCCACCAGAGCGGGTCCCTGAGGTCCCCGTCGTAAGTCGAGAGCACCTGCTGCAATTCGAGGAAATCCAGGAGGTTCTCCCGTAAAGGCGTGATGAGGCCCATTTCCGCTGAGGCGTCTCGAGGCTAATCACACCTAACCTCTGGAACTTCCAAAGGGTCCTTCACCACCCTTGCTGCAACTCAAGAAGTTCCCCCGACATACCTGTCTCCACTCGAGAGGATGCACGAGAGTCCCGCCCACATCCAGCGGAGCCCGTTTCCGCTTCTAGCTCGAAAGGAGGGGTCCTTTCCCTGCGTGGTCGGGAAAGAATTCCCGGCGTTCCCGTCGCATCTCAAGAGGAGGCGCTCTCACAGGAAAGGCGAGAGGGACTCCAGGGTCGTGCCACCATTCCCAGAGTCCCCCAGATTCTCAGTCCATTCCAGGGAAACCTGTTTTCCCTGCACTGCCTCGACTTTCAAGCCGAGGATCGACTCACACCACGGTGGCACGTGGGACAGACCTGTGGGAAAGCCTCATGGGAAAGCCTCATGGGAAAGCCTCGAGGGAAAGCCATAAATCGCTTGATCCACGAGAAGGGAAGCGTGACACTGCTGCTACAGCTCGGGAGGAAAGCGCACGTGCCTACCCCCACTCGAGACGAGGACTGACTCCCCTGGGGAGACACCAGAAGCCCCCAAAGATTCATGTCAGCACTGCAGAGGAATCCTCAGTTTCCGGCACCGACTCCACACAAGGTCTTAGGCCCCGGCATTGACGGGAGAGGAAACCCGAGAGGCCCCCGAGCAACTCGCATGGGGACTGGCCTTTCCTGAGGCCACCAGAGCGGGTCCCTGAGGTCCCCATCGTAAGTCGAGAGCACCTGCCGCCACTCGAGAAAAACCAGGAGGTTCTCCCCTCCATTCTAGATGAGGCTCATTTCCGATGAGGCGTCTCGAGGCTACTCACACCTAACTCTGGAACTTCCAAAGGGTCCTTCACACCCTTGCTGCAACTCAAGAAGTTCCCTGACATACCCGTCTCCACTAGAGAGGAAGCACGATTGTCCCGCCCACATCCAGAGGAGCCCCGTTTCCGCCTCCTAGCTCGAGAGGAGGGATCCTTTCCCTGCGTGGTGGGGAAAGAATTTCCGGCGTTTGCCGTCTCATCTCAAGAGGAGCCGCTCTCCACAGGAAAGGCGAGAGGAACTCCAGGGTCGTGCCACATTCCCAGAGTCCACCAGATGTCTCAGTCCATTCCAGGGAAAACTGTTTTCCCTGCACTGCCGCGACTTTCAAGACGAGGATCGACTCACACCACGGTGGCACGTGGGACAGCCCTGTGGGAAAGCCTCCTGGGAAAGCCTCATGGGAAAGCCACGAGGAAAGCCACAGATCCCTTGATCCACGCGAAGGGAAGAGTGACACTGCTGCTACAGCTCGGGAGGAAAGCGCACGTGCATGCCCCAGTCGAGCCGAGGACTGACTCCCCTGGGGAGACTCCAGTAGTACCCCAAGATCCATGTCAGCACTGCAGAGGAATTCTCAGGTTCCGGTACCGACTCCACACAAGGTCTTAGGCCCAGGCATCGACGGGAGAGGAATCCCGAGAGGCCCCCGAGCAACTCGCATGGGCACTGGCCTTTCCTGAGGCCACCAGAACGGGTCCCTGAGATCCCCGTCGTAAGTCGAGACCACCTGCCACAACTCGTGAAAATCCAGGAGGTTCTCCCCTCCAGGGGAGATGAGGACCATTTCCGCTGAGGCGTCTCGAGGCTAATCACACCTAACCTCTGGAACTTCCAAAGGGTCCTTCACACCCTTTCTGCAACTCAAGAAGTTCCCGACATACCCGTCTCCACTCGAGAGGAAGCACGAGAGTCCCGCCCACATCCAGAGGAGCCCCGTTTCCGGCCTGCTAGCTCGAGAGGTGGAATCCTTTCCCTGCGTGATCGGCAAAGAATTCCAAGCGTTCCATCGCATCTCAAGAGGAGGCGCTCTCCACAGGAAAGGCGAGAGGAACTCCAGGGTCGTGCCACCATTCCCAGAGTCCCCCAGATGTCTCAGTCCATTCCAGGGAAACCTGTTTTCCCTGCACTGCCTCGACTTTCAAGCCGACGATCGAACTACACCACGGTGTCACGTGGGACAGCCCTGTGTGAAAGCCTCGTGGGAAAGCCTCGAGGGAAAGCCACAGATCCCTTGATCCACGCGAAGGGAAGCGTGACTGCTGCTACAGCTCGGGAGGAAAGCGCACGTGCATGCCCCCATTCAAGACGAGGACTGACTCCCCTGGGGAGACTCCAGAAGTACCCCACGATCCATGTCAGCACTGGACAGGAATACTCCGGTTCCGGCACGGACTCCACACAAGGTCTTAGACCCCGGCATCGAAGGGAGAGGAATCCGGAGAGGCCCCCGAGCAACTCACATGGGGACTGGCCTTTCCTGAGGCCACCAGAGCGGGTCCTTGAGGTCCCCGTCGTAAGTCGAGAGCACCTGCTGCAATTCGAGGAAATCCAGGAGGTTCTCCCCTCCAGGCAAGATGAGGCCCATTTCCGCTGAGGCATCTCGAGGCTAATCACACCTAACCTCTGGAACTTCCAAAGGGTCCTTCACACCCTTGCTGCAACTCAAGAAGTTCCCCGACATACCCGTCTCCACTCGAGAGGAAGCACGAGAGTCCCGCCCACATCCAGAGGAGCCCGTTTCCGCTTCTAGCTCGAAAGGAGGGGTCCTTTCCCTGCGTGGTCGGGAAAGAATTCCCGGCGTTCCCGTCGCAACTCAAGAGGAGGCGCTCTCCACAGGAAAGGCGAGAGGGACTCCAGGGTCGTGCCACCATTCCCAGAGTCCCCCAGATTTCTCAGTCCATTCCAGGGAAACCTGTTTTCCCTGCACTGCCTCGAATTTCAAGCCGAGGTTCGACTCACACCACGGTGGCACGTGGGACAGACCTGTGGGAAAGCCTCATGGGAAAGCCTCATGGGAAAGCCTCGAGGGAAAGCCATAGATCGCTTGATCCACGAGAAGGGAAGCGTGACACTGCTGCTACAGCTCGGGAGGAAAGCGCACGTGCCTACCCCCACTCGAGACGAGGACTGACTCCCCTGGGGAGACACCAGAAGCCCCCAAGATCCATGTCAGCACTGGAGAGGAATCCTCAGGTTTCCGACACCGACTCCACACAAGGTCTTAAGCCCCGGCATTGACGGGAGAGGAAACCCGAGAGGCCCCGAGCAACTCGCATGGGGACTGGCCTTTCCTGAGGCCACCAGAGCGGGTCCCTGAGGTCCCCATCGTAAGTCGAGAGCACCTGCCGCCACTCGAGAAAACCAGGAGGTTCTCCCCTCCATTCTAGATGAGGCTCATTTCCGATGCGGCGTCTCGAGGCTAATCACACCTAACTCTGGAACTTCCAAAGGGCCCTTCACACCCTTGCTGCAACTCAAGAAGTTCCCTGACATACCCGTCTCCACTCGAGAGGAAGCACGATTGTCCCGCCCACATCCAGAGGAGCCCCGTTTCCGCCTCCTAGCTCGAGAGGAGGGATCCTTTCCCTGCATGGTGGGGAAAGAATTCCCGGCGTTCCCGTCACATCTGAAGTGGAGGCACTCTCCACAGGAAAGGCGAGAGGAACTCCAGGGTCGTGCCACCATTCCCAGATTCCCCCAGATGTCTCAGTCCATTCCAGGGAAAACTGTTTTCCTTGCACTGCCTCGACTTTCAAGCCGAGGATCGACTCACACCACGGTGGCACGTGGGACAGTCCTGTGGGAAAGCCTCGTGGGAAAGCCTCGAGGGAAAGCCACAGATCCCTTGATCTACTCGACGGGAAGCGTGACACTGCTGCTACAGCTCGGGAGGGTATCGAACTGCATGCCCCCACTCGAGACTGAGGACTGACTCCCCTGGGGAGACTCCTGAAGTACCCCAAGATCCATGTCAGCACTGCAGATGAATCCTCAGATTTCGGCACCAACTCCACACAAGGTCTTAGGCCCCGACATCGAAGGTAGAGGAATAACGAGAAGCCCCCAAGCATCTCGCATGGGGACCGGCCTTTGCTGAGGCCACCAGAACGGGTCCCTGAGGTCACTGTCGTAAGTCGAGAGCACCTGCCCCAACTCGAAAAAATCCAGGAGGTTATCCCCTCCAGGCGAGATGAGGCCCATTTCCACTGAGGTGTCTCGAGGTTAATCACACCTAACCTCTGGAACTTCCAAAGGGTCCTTCACACCCTTGCTGCAACTTAAGAAGTTCCCGGACATAACCGTCTCCACTGGAGAGGAAGCACGAGAGTCCCGCCCACATCCAGAGGAGCACCGTTTACGCCTCTTAGCTCGAGAGGATGGATCCTTTCCCTGCGTGGTTGGGAAAGAATTGCCTGCATTCCCGTCGCATCTCATGAGGAGGCGGTCTCCTCAGGAAAGGCGAGAGGAACTCAAGAGTCTTGCCACCATTCCCAGAGTCCCCCAGATGTCTCAGTCCATTCCAGGGAATACTGTTTTCCCTGCACTGCCTCGATTTCATGCCGAGGAATCGACTCACACCACGGTGGCACGTGGGACAGCCCTGTGGGAAAGCCTCCTGGGAAAGCCTCATGTGATAGCCTCAAGGGAAAGACACTGATCCCTTGATCCACTCGACGGGAAGCGTGACACTGCTGTTACAGCTGGGGAGGGAATCGAACTGCATGCCGCCAATCGAGACGTGGACTGACTCCCCTGGGGAGACACCAGAAGTACCCAAGATCCATGTCAGCAGTGGAGAGGAATCCTCAGGTTGCGTCACCGACTCCACTCAAAGTCTTAGGCCCCGGCATCGACGGAAGAGGTATCCGAGAGGGCCACCGAGCAACTCGGATGGGGACTGTACTTTCCTGAGGCCACCAGAGCGGGTCCCTGAGGTCCCCGTCCTAAGTCGAGAGCACCTGCCAAACTCGAGATAATCCAGGAGGTTCTCCCCTCCAGGCGAGATGAGGCCCATTTCCGCTGATTCGTTTCGAGGCTAAACACACCTAACCTCTGGAACTTCCAAAGGGTCCTTCACTCCCTTGCGGCAACTCAAGAAGGTCCCCGACATACCCGTCTCCACTCGAGAGGATGCACGAGAGTCCCGCCCACATCCAGAGGAGCCCCGTTTCCGCCTCCTAGCTCGAGAGGTGGGATCCTGTCCCTGCGTCGTCGGGAATGAATTCCCTGCTTTCCAGTTGCATCCCAAGAGCAGGCGCTCTCCACAGGAAAAGCGAGAGGAACTCCAGGGTCGTGTCACCATTCCCAGAGTCCCCCAGATGTCTCAGTCCATTCAGGGAAACCTGTTTTCCTGCACTGCCTCGAATTTCAATCCGAGGATCGACTCACACCACGGTGGCACGGGGAAGCCCTGTTTGAAAGCCTCGTGTGAAAGCCTCGTGGGAAACCCTCTGGGAAAGCCTCGTGTGAAAGCTCAAGCGAAAGCCACAGATCCCTTGATCCACGCGAAGGGAAGAGTGACACTGCTGCTACAGCTCGGGAGGAAATTGCACGTGCATGCCCCCACTCGAGACGAAGACTGACTCCCCTGGGGAGACTCCAGAAGTACCCCAAGATCCATGCCATCACTAGGGAGGAATACTTAGTTTCCGGCACCGACTCCACACAAGGTCTTAGGCCCTTAGCCGCCAGCATCATCGGGAGAGGGAATCCAGAGCCCCGCAGCAACTCGCATGGGACTGGCCTTCTCTGAGGCAACCAGAGCGGGTCGCCTGATGGTCCCGCTGTAAGTCGGCCCGCGCCGCGGCGGAGAGGCCCCGGACCTGTCCGCAAACTCGAGAAAATCGACGAGTTCCTCCCCTCCAGCGGCATATGAGGCCATTTCCGCTGAGGGGGCTCGGGATCCCATCTAAACCTCTGGAACTTCGAAAGGGTCCTTCACACCCCTTCTGCAACTCAAGAAGTTCCCCCGAATACCCGTCTCCACTCGGAGGAAGACAAGAGAGTTCCCGCCACATCCAGAAGTCAGCTCCGATTTACGCGCCTACTAGCCTCATGAGGAGGGATCCTTTCCCTGCGTGTTCGGGAATGATATTCCCTCGTTCCCGTCGTGCATCCAAGATGGAGCGCGCTCTCACAGGGAAAGGCGAGAGAACTCCAGGTGGTGACCACCATTCCCAGAGTCCCCAATGTCTCAGTTCCATTCAGAGGGAACCTGTTTTCCTGCTCATGCCTCGACTTTCAAATCGCCAGGAGGATCGACTCAAACCCGGTGGCACGACTGACAGACTGTGGGAAGTCAGTGTGAAATTCACTCATGTGAAATGGCCTCGAGGGAAAGCCACAGATCCCTTGATCCCGCGTTAAAGGGTAATAAGCGTGACAATGCTTGCGCGACAGCTCATGGTGGAAAGCCGCACTGTTGCATCACACCACTCCGAGAGGAGGACTGACTCCTTGGAGACTAGCAGTAGTCTACCCAAGATCCATGTCAGCACTTGATGAGGAATTCCTGCATGGTTTCATGGCACCGACTCCACAACAAGTTCTGTAGCCACAAGCACGAGGGAGAGAAATCCGAGATGCCCCGAGCAACGCATGGGGACTGGCTTTCCTGAGCGCCACCAGAGCGAGGCTGAGGGTCCCTCGTTCGGTAAAGTCGTAGACACCCTGGCCCGCAACTCTAGAGAAATTCCAGGAGGTTTACTCCAGGCGAATGAGCGCCATCCATGTTCCGCTTGAGTGGCCGATGCTAATCCATCTTAACTCTGCAACTTCGTAAGGGTCCTCAACCGCTCTACTGAATCTTCAAGAAGTTCCCGACATACCCGCTTCCACTCGTAGAGAAGTACGAGAGTCTCGCCCACATCCAATAGAGCGCCTATTCGCCTACTTAGCCTCGAGAGGAGTGATCCTTTCCCTGCCGTGGTCGACATGATTCCCTGCGTTCCTTGATCCAAGTGAAGGCGCTCTCCACAGGAAGGCCCGAGTGGAACTCCAGGGTCGTGCCACCATTTCCAGAGTCCCCAGAATGTTCTCGAAGTCATTTCAAGGACACTCGTTTTCCTGCTCTGCCTCGCTTCAGCGAAAGACTCGACTCCACAACACCATGGTGGGACCTTGGGACAGCCCTGTGGGATCCACCCGTGGGAAAGCCCGTCCATGGGAAAGCCTCGAGGGATAAGCTTCACAGAATCACTTTTTCCACCGCGAAGGGAAGAGTGACAGAGCTGTTAATCACTTCGGGAGAACAGCGACTCGTGAATGCCCAGTCGAGCGACGACTTACTCCCTGGGATGACTCCAGAGTTACCCAAAGATCCTGTCGCACTGCAGTCTCAGGATTCTCAGGTTCATGTAGCGACCCACACAAGGTCTTAGGCCCAGGCATCGACGGGATAGGATCCCGAGAGTGCCCCTAGCAATCGCATGGCACGGGCTTTTCCTGCAGAGGCCACCAGGAACGGTCCCTGAGATTCCCGTCAGTAAGTCGAGACCACCTGCCACAACTCCACTGTGAAAATTACAGGAGTTCTCCTCTCCAGAGGAGTCGAGAGGACCATTTTCGCTAGGGGCTCGAGGACCTAATCAACCTAACCCTCTGCGAACTTCCAAAGGCTCCTTTCACACTTTCTGCAACTCAGAAGCTTCACGACATACCCGTCTCCACTCGAGACGAAAGCAGAGAGTAGTCCCCCACATCCAGAGGAGCCCCGCTTTCCGCCTGCTTAATCGAGCAGAAGCGGAAATCGAAATCCACCTTTCCCTGCCGTGAATCAGAACAATAATTCCAAGCGTTTCCATGCATCTCAATGAGAGAGGCGCGCTCTCAGTAGAAAGTGCCGAAGGACATCCAAGAAAAGGATAACGTTCACCATTCCAGATGTCCCAGATGTTCTCAGTCCATTCCAGGAAAACCTTTTTCCTCTGCACTGCCTTCGACTTTCAAGACCGATTCAACTTACACCACGGGTGTCCGAGGGACACCCTGATGTGAAAGCCTCGTGAAAGCCTCAGGGAAGCCACAGACTTTGATCCCACATGCGAAGGAACGTGACTGCTGCCTAAAGCTCGGGAGGAAAGCTCACGTGTCATGCCCCATCAGCTAGGACTGATCCCCTGGGGAGACTCTCAATACCCCACTATCCTGCAGCCGGAGTAGCCATCCCTCCTGGTTCGGCACCGACTAACCAAGGTCTTAGACCCCGGCATCGAAGGGAGAGGAATCGGAGAGGCCGGAGCAACTCAACATGGGATGCCCTATTCCTAGGCCACCAGAGCGAGCGTCCTGAGGTCCTCCGTCGTAAGTCGAGAGCACCTGCTGCAATTTAGGAATCAGGAAGTATTCCCTCAGCAAAAATGAGGCCCATTCCGCTGGCTCGTTCTGAGTCTAATCCACATAACCTCTGCGACTTCCAAAAGTCTTCACATCCCTTGCGTTTTTTACTGAACCAAGAAGTCCCCGACAATACCGGCTCCACTGAGAGAAGCAAACACGAGAGTCCGCAATCCATGAGCGCCCGTTTCCGGCTTCTAGCTCGAAGGAGAGTCCTTTCCCTGCTGGTCCGCGGAAGAATTCCGCATTTCCCGTCGCAATCGAAGAGGAGCGCTATTCACAGGACAAGGCGAGGCTCCAGGTCGTTGCCACCATTCCAGAGTCCCCCAGATTTCTCAGTCCATTCCAGGGAAACCTGTTTTTCCCTGCCTGCCTCGAATTCAATGCTCGAGGTTCGACCTCACACCACGTGCCGTGGAAGACATGTGGGAAAGGCTCATGGAAAGCCTCATGCGTGAAAGCCTCGAGGAAAGCTATTATGAATCGCTTGATCCACTCGAGATTAGGGAAGTCTGACACTGCCTGCCTCAGCGGGAGAAAGCGCAGGCCTACCCCAGGCTCGAGACGAGGACTTGACTCCCCTGGGGAGACATCCAGATCCCCAAGCATCCATTACATCACTGGAGAGGTCCTCAGGTTCCGACCCGACTCTACACAAGGTTAAGCACCGGCATTGAGGGAGAGGAAACCGCAGCGGCCCCGAGAACTCCTGATGGATTGGCCTTTCCTGAGTCCACCAGGGAGGTCCCTGACTGTACCCATCGGAGTCGAGAGCAACTGCCGCACTTCGAGGAAAAACCAGCGAGGTTTCTCCCCTCATTCTAGATGAGTGTCCATTTCCGATGCGCGTCTCGATGACTACATACACTCTCCAACTCGGAACTTCCAAAGGCCTTCACCATTGCTGCAACTCAAGTTCCTGAACCTACCCGTCTCCTCGAGAGTTAAGCCCGATTGGTCAGCCCACATCCAGAGGGCCCCGTTTCGCCTCCTACTTCGATAGGAAGATTTTTCTGCATGGTTAGGGTAAGATTCCCGAGCGTTGCCGTCACATCTGAAGTGACTACTTCCACAGGAAAGCGAGAGGAATCCAGGTCGTCCACCATTCCCAGATTCCCAATGTCTCATTCATTCCAGGGAAACTGTTTTTGCACTGCCTCGATTTCAAGCCGAGATCGAAGTCACACCACGTCTGGCACGGGACAGTTCTGTGGGAAGCCTTCAGGGGAAAGCCTCGAGTGAAGCTATCCTTGATTCTGTACTCGACGGTAAGCGTGAACTGCTGCTACCACCTCGGAGGGTATCGAAATGCATGCCCACTCGAGACGAGACTGACCCCCTGGGGAGTACTCCTGAAGTACCAAGATCATGTTCAGCATGCAGATGATCCTCAATTCGCACAACTCCACCCCCACAAGGATCTCTT
>NW_017213602.1:0-15473 GCF_001704415.2 Capra hircus | reverse complement strand
CTTTATTTCTTTGCACTGATCACTGAAGAAGGCTTTCTTATCTCTCCTTGCTATTCTTTGGAACTCTGCATTCAGATGCTGATATCTTTCCTTTTCTCATTTTCTTTTTGCCTCTCTTCTTTTCACAGCTATTTGAAAGGCCGCCAGACAGCCATTTTGCTTTTTTGCATTTCTTTTCCATGTGGATGGTCTTGATCCCTGTCTCCTGTACAATGTCACAAACCCCATTCCACAGTTCATCAGGCAGTCTATCAGATCAAGGCCCTTAAATCTATTTCTCACTTCCACTTATAATCATAAGGGATTTGATTTAGGTCATACCTGAATGGTTAGCGGTTTTCCCTAATTTCTTCAATTTAAGACTGAATTTGGTTATAAGCAGTTCATGATCTGAGCCACAGTCAGCTCCTGGTCTTGTTTTTCTGACTGTATAGAGGTTCTCCATCTTTGACAACAAAGAAATATAATCAATCTGATTTCTGTGTTGAACATGTGGTGATATCCATGTATAGAGTCTTCTGTTGTGTTGTTGGAAGAGGGTGTTCGCTATGACCAGTGCATTTTCTTGGCAAAACTCTATTTGTCTTTGCCCTGATTCATTCTGCATTCCAAAGGCCAAATTTGCCTGTTAACCTAGGTGTTTCTTGAATTCCTACTTTTTCATTTCAGTCTTCTATAATGAAAAGGACATATTTCTTGGGTGTTAGTTCTACAAGGTCTTGTAGGTCTTCATAGAAGCGTTCAACTTCAGCTTCTTCAGCATTACTGGTTGGGGCATAGACTTGGATTAGGTTGATATTGAATGGTTTGCCTTGGAAACGAACAGAGATCATTCTGTCGTTTTTGAGATTGCATCCAAATACTGCATTTTGGACTCCTTGTTGACCATGATGGCTACTCCATTTCTTCTGAGGGATTCCTGCCCACAGTAGTAGATATAATGGTCATCTGAGTTAAACTCACCCATTCCAGTCCATTTTACTTCGCTGATTCCTTGAATGTAGATGTTCACCCTTGCCGTCTCTTGTTTGACCACTTCCATTTGCCTTGATTCATGGACCTGATATTCCAGGTTCCTATGCAATATTGCTCTTTACAGCATTGGACTTTGTTTCTATCACCAGTCACATCCACAGCTGGGTATTGTTTTTGCTTTGGCTCCTTCCCTTCATTCTTTCTGGGTTTTTTTCTCCACTGATCTCCAGTAGCGGTATTGGACACCTACTGACCTGGGGAGTTCCTCATTCAGTATCCTATTATTTTGCCTTTTCATACTGTTCCTGGGGTTCTCAAGCAAGAATACTGAAGTGGTTTGCCATTCCTTTCTCAAGTGGACCACATTCTGTCAGACCTCTCACCATGACCCTCCCATCTTGGGTTGCCCTGTGGGCATGGCTTGGTTTCATTGAGTTAGACATGGCGGTCATCCTAGTGTGATTAGATTTACTAGATTTCTGTGAGTATGGTTTCAGTGTCTCTGCCCTCTGGTGCCCTCTTGCAACACCTACCATCTTACTTGGGTTTCTCTTATCTTGGGCGTGGGGTATCTCTTCATGGCTGTTCCAGCAAAGCGCAGCCACTGCTCCTTACCTTGGATGAAGGGTATCTCATCACCGCCGCCCTTCCTGACCTTCCACGTGGTATAACTCCTCTAGGCCCACCTGCGCCCGTGCAGCCACCACTCCTTGGATGTGGGTTGCCCTTCCGGGCCGCCGCCCCTGACCTCGGCCATGGGGTGTCTCCTCCCAGCTGCCACCCCCGGCCTTGGGAGTGGGGTGGCTCCTCCTAGCCCCTGACCCTGGGATCAGGTGTGGGGTGGCTCCTCCCGGCTCCCGACCCTGACCTTGGACAAGGGTGGCTCCTCTCAGCCATTCCTGTGCAGTCCCAGCCTGGCACTCTCGGCCGCTGCCCCTGATCTCGGACTTGGGGTAGCTCCTCTTGGCCCATGCTGAATGTGCCGGCTGTCGCAGACGCTTTTCCATTTTGCATTTCTTTTCCATGCAGATTTTCTTGATCACTGCTTCCTATACAATATCACAAACCTCCACCCATAGGTCTCCAGGAGCTCATCGATCAGATAGAATCCCCTGCATCTGTTTATTACTTTCACCATATAATCATAAGGGGTTTTGACTTTAAATGTGTAAAGTATATTAATTCCTGATTTCCTCTAGTGAAATCTTCACCCCAGATTTCATCAAAGAAATAAAGAAAACTCTATATATTATTTGGGAAATACATAAAATATAGCTGTTTGATGTTTGCCATTTAGCTCAGGCCTTAATTTCTGAATCACGTAAAATTATCTTTCTTCTGTATGAATATGGAAAGTGTTTCACATGTGAAAAATTGAGAATTCATATTTCTTATGAGAACATTTCTCCCCAGATTGTCAGATGTGAGAGAGAATTTCAAATCTCATATCTGAAGACTGTAATTCAAACTTGTTTGATGGAAATATAGAGAATATCAGAGCTCATGCATGAAATCTGAGGGCAAATTCTATATTTCTTGTAGGAAAATTAACACAGGTTTTTCAAATGTTAGACAGTATTCAGTATTTCATGAAGGAAAGACTTCACAAATGTTTTCAAATTACAAATGTGAAAAAAATTCCATGTTTCATGTGGACCATGTTGGGATATGTGACATAGATATATATTTTTTAATTTCCTGTCAAAGAATCTGCATCCAGATTTTCATAACTCTAATGTAAAATTTTCCACATTTTCTTCAGAATATTTTGTGTCCATACTTTCACATATGATGTACAGAGAATTCTGTATTTTAAGTTGGAAATACTTTCTCCAGATTTGTATATGTGAATAATAGAGAATTTTATGTTTCACATCCTGAAATCTGCATCTAGAGTTTCACATGTGAAACAGAATTTCATCTTTTATGTAGGACACTCACATTTCAGATGTCGATACTTGAAACATAATACTTTCATCAAGAGGCGCCTTACTTTCTATTTTTCTTCTGTCGTTATGATGTTGTCATTGGAATTACTAAGGCTATTCATATCTCCCACATAAATTTTGTTTCTAACTTGAGCTGCATCTAGATTTTTATTTTTTCATCATATTCTCTGCTTAGAAGTTAAATAAGCAGGAAAACAATACAAAGCTTTGACTTCGTCCTTTCCCAATTTTGAATCAGTTCATTGCCCCGTGTCCAATTCTAACTGCTGCACCTTCACTTCCATACACGTTTCCCAGGAGACATATAAGGTACTCTCTCATTTTTATCTCTAAAAAATTTACAAAATTATTATTATTATGATTATTATTGGCTTGTGCATGATTTGCAGTGTCCAAGTCATTAGCAGAGACAGTTAAGCAGATATAGATGATTGTATGCTATCTCCTTGCTTATTCTATGATACAAACATCAACTCATGTGTACCTCTTATGAGTAAATAATTAACTGCACATTCCTGTGTTTGTTGGTTTTGTTATTTTATTTTTTCGTCATTGTTGCTGTTGCAGTTTTCTCTCTTTTTCAAGTAGTCAAGTACCAACTGGTAATTTCCCATGAACTTGCCATCTTATTCTACATGAATTAAATTATGCCCATGGCAGTCTCTGACCTTTGATAGCCACTGAATGGAGTTACACTTCAAGATCCGAAATCAGTGATCTGTGCTCTGGGAAAATGTCAGGAACATCAAAAACTAACTAGATATATTCAAGTGCTGAGTTTTTGAGCCCAATTATGCTATTATAGTCTATCTGGAAAGTTCTGCATTTCTTCATGCTGATGACAATTCTTCATTAATAGAAATTTCCAACGGGGGAAAGAAAAACAACAACCACACAATATGCTTGATTACATGTTGGAAGTCCAAAGTAGAACCAGTTACATGTGTATATAAGCAACATCGCATCAAACAGATTAATTCATGGCAACTAATGTTTCCTGTTTTACTGTCAAGGAAAGAGGAATAAGAGAGATTGCCAGGAAAAACTGAGAAGTTCCAAGAAGGCAGAATTGTCAGCAGATGTGAAATGCAATTCTCTCAATGAATGGACCACAAATAATACTACTACATGGACAATAGTTCTCCCACAGCATCAGATAAATACTAGCAGAAGACCTTGGTCACCAGAGTGTCCCATGTGGGTTCCAGATATACCTGTGTAGAAAGGAACTAAGAAGGGAGAAGGAGGATAAGAAGAAGCAAGACAAAACCTGTACCTTGTGGTGGGAGATGGAGAAGCAGGGAAGAGATTTGCAGAATGAGGCAAGCTCCTTCACTAAAGGGTAAATTACCTTGGACTGAAAGGAAACAAGATAAAACAGATGATGAAATATAATTCAGATAGAGCGAGAGCCACACAGACAATGTGTGTCATGGCCCTGTATGGCTCAAACTGCAATGCAGTTCAGCCAGTGTGTATGGGGTCCAGAAGCCGGAAGGTGGGATTTAGAGAGCGATTCTGGGAGAGGACTGCTGTTGACTGTGTGGAGATGGCCTGATGGTCCACGTATGAGTAGCTGTGTTGCAGGGAATGTCTTTTGAGAATTCCCAAACTGCCAAAGAGGAGGACCTTACTGCATTGTCACATACCGGAGGTAGAGATATCTTGGTAGACCCTCACCTTCCCACCTGTTAACACCTACTACAAGGCAATAGAGAAAGAGCAGCAGAAGTACCACTCATGCTCCTGAAAACACAGGCTAGAAGAGGATCCCATTAAGGCCAAAATCTTTTCTCCCTATGGCTGCTGGCTCCTATTCAAATTTGACACCACCATGGTTCCAGGCTTTCAAGTAGCTATAGCACCTCTTGTGATCATCACAGTAGATCCCAGTGTGCCACAAGTATCTAAGGGCAGACTCCTTTGGTGACCACATGGCCTTAGAATGCAGAATGAAGCAGGTAAAGACTAATAGAGTTTTGGGAAGAAAATGCACTGGTCATAGGCAAAACACCCTCTTCCAACAACACAAGATAAGACTCTACACATGGACATCACTAGATGGTCAACACCGAAATCAGATTGATTATATTCTCTAGAGCCAAAGAGGGAAAAGCCCTATGCAGTCAACAAAAACAAGACCAGGAGCTGACTATGGCTCAGATCATGAACTTCTTATTACCACATTCAGACTTAAACTGAAGAAAGTAGGGAAAACAGCTGGACCATTCAGGTATGACCTAATCAAATATTTTATGATTATACAGTGAAAGTGAGAAATAGATTTAAGGGCCTAGATCTGATAGATAGCGTGCCTGATGAAATATGGAATGAGGCTCATGACATTGTAGAGGAGACAAGATCAAGACCCCATGAGAAAGAAATGCAAAAAAAGCAAAATGGCTGTCTGGGGAGGCTTTACAAATAGCGGTGGAAGAAGAGAGGTGAAAAGCAAAGGAGAAAAGGAAAGATATAAGCATCTGAATGCAGAGTTCCAAAGAATAGCGAGAAGAGATAAGAAAGCTTTCTTCAGCAATCAATGAAAAGAAATAGAGGAAAAGAACAGAATGGGAAAGACTAGAGATCTCTTCAAGAAAATCAGAGATACCAAGGAAACATTTCATGCAAAGATGGGCTTAATAAAAGACAGAAATTGTATGGCTCTAAGAGAAGCAGAAGATATTAAGAAGTGGTGGAAAGAATACGCAGAAGAACTGCACAAAAAAGATCTTCATGACCTGGATAATCACGATGGTGTGATTACTCATCTAGAGCCAGACATCCTGTAATGTGAAGTCAAGTGGGCCTTAGAAAGCATCACTATAAACAAAGCTAGTGGAGGTGATGGCATTCCAGGTGAGCTGTTTCAGATCCTGAAATATAATGTTGTAAGAGTGCCACACTCACTATGTCAGCAAATTTGGAAAACCCAGCAGTGGCCACAGGACTGGAAAAGATCAGTTTTCATTCCAATTCCAAAGAAAAGCAATGCCAAAGATTGCTCAAACTAACCCACAATTGCACTCAACTCACACGCTAGTAAAGTAATGCTCAAAATTCTCCAAGCCAGGCTTCTACAATACATGAACCGTGAATTTTTGGATGTTCTTTCTAGTTTTAGAAAAGACAGAGGAACCAGAGATCAAATTGCTAACATCCACTGGATCATGGAAAAAGCAAGAGAGTTCCAGAAAAAATATCTGTCTCTGATTTATGGACTATGCCAAAGCCTTTGACTGTGTGGATCACAATAAACTGTGGAAAATTCTGAAAGAGATGGGAATAGTAGAACACCTGACCTGTCTCTTGAGAAATCTGTATGCAGGTCAGGAAGCAACAGCTAGAACTGGGACACGGAACAACAGACTGGTTCCAAATAGGAAAAGGAGTACGTCAAGGCTGTATTTTGTCACCCTGCTTATTTAACTTCTATGCGTAGTACATCATGAGAAACTCTGAACTAGAAGAAACACAAGCTAGAATCAAGACTGCTGGGAGAAATATCAAGAACCTCAGATATGTAGATGACACCACCCTTATGGCAGAAAGTGAAGAGGAACTAAAAAGCCTCTCGATGAAAGTGAAACAGGAGAGTGAAAAAGTGGCTTAAAGCTCAATATTCAGAAAATGAAGATCATGGCATCCGGTCCCATCACTTCATGGGAAATAGATGAGGAAACAGTGGAGACAGTGTCAGACTTTATTTTTTTGGGCTCCAAAATCACTGCAGATGGTGACTGCAGCCATGAAATTAGAATGCACTTACTCCTTGGAAGAAAAGGTATGACCAACCTAGATAGCATATTCAAAAGCAGAGACATTACTTTGCCGACTAAGGTCTGTCTAGTCAAGGCTATGGTTTTTCCAGTGGTCATGTATGGATGTGAGAGTTGGATTGTAAAGAAGGGTGAGCACCAAAGAATTATGCTTTTGAACTTTGGTGTTGGAGAGGACTCTGGAGGGCCCTTTGGACTGCAAGGAAATCCAACCAGTCCATTCTGAAAGAGATCAGCCCTGAGATTTCTTTGGAAGGAATGATGCTGAAGCTCAAACTCCAGTACTTTGGCCACCTCATGCGAAAAGTTGACTCATTGGAAAAGACCCTGATGCTGGGAGGGATTGGGGGCAGGAGGAGGAGGGGAACACAGAGGATGAAATGGCTGGATGTCATCCCTGGCTGGATGAATGTGAATCTGAATGCACTCCGGGAGTCGGTGATGGACAGGGAGGCCTGGAATGCTGAAATTCATGGGGTAGTAGAGTCGGACACGACTGAGCGATTGCACTAAATGATTTACGGAGATTATAAATCTGGGAGAGGGGAAACTGAAAATGGCAAACCTCTGTCCTAATCGTTCTGCAAAAGTATAAAAGATAATCTTAAACTTGGATAAACAGTCAGCCCATAAATAACTGAGGGGTTATCTCATTCGCCAATACCTTTCACATCTTCAGGATGAATCCCTGGCTGCTGGAGTTGGACGCCAGCACTCTGGCCCATGTTGAGGACTAGGACACGTTCAGATGCAGCACTAGGAAATATGTGTTATTCTTTTGATGAGTTCAATTGTTGTGTTTTTTTTGTGCATCATTTTTCTCAGTTATAGGCTTCTGTGTTACTACATATTGATTTGATCTTTGAAGATTATTTCAACCATGTTTTTTATTTTTGTATTATTTCAACAATGTTTTTATTTTTGTATTATTATTTCTACTTTTATTTTGCTTTCCTATTTTCTGTGCCTTTTGTTGCTGTTTCATCACTTCATTTTTTAACACAGGTATGATTTCTATATTAGCTGTGGTTTCTTGTTATTCTGTAGGGGCTGTTCTGATCTTCTTTTCAGATCTGTTTTCTTTATTCTTCAGTTGACACTCTGCTCTGGTGTTGTTTTTTACTTGATTGAGATTTACTTGATTGGTTCTCTCTATGAATCTCTTGTCTTCTTTGTAATGTTTATTGCTTGTGGTGCCTCCTATTTATTTATCTATTTGTCATGTATCTATGTTACTTTTTTAATCTCCTCAATATTTACTATGGCATTGTAGTTTTCTGGATATAAGTTGGGCCTAATCTCTTTGGGTGTCAGCACCTGAGAGGGTAGCAGGCAGGAAGGCCAGGGGTCTCCAAATGAAGGAAATAGCCTGCAAGTGTCAGACAGTTTTACCTCTCTTAAGTGGCAGGAGGAAACAAACTAGCAATATTTGTGCTTTTTTCCCTTCTCTATACAAATTTAAAAGGTGGTTTCTCTTAAAATATTGTGTTGCAATAACGACACTTGGTTTCATCTGAAGTTAACTATTCTCAAACCTTGAGATAACCAATGCATTTTTCTTATGGAAATGTTTGTCTTAAACTATGCTATTGTACTATGCTTTTACCCCAAACTCTGTCATCAAGTCAGTGCCACCTAATGCCTCAGAACCTGCTTGACACCAGCCACTCAATCAGCTTTGTCAACTTGGAGGGAAGACGAGGAATAATAAATATAATGCAGCAGTTTGTGAAGAAATAACCATTAACATGGTAATGGGAAATGTGAAGAGAGAGAAATATGTTGTGGGCTAAAGAATGGCGTAAAAATTCAAAACATAATGAAAGAAAAAATGGGCAGGCTCCCTGAAGGTGGCTTGGAAATTGTGGTAGTAAAGGTGATAAAACATTCTAGAAATGGAATGCAGAAAAGATGAGAACCATTTCTAAAGGGCCAGAAAAATGAAAAATTAACAACAAACAATGAACAATACAGAAAAGGGACTTTGGTCTCCTATATGCTAATACACCCTGTTGTACTACAGAAGCCAACACAACATTGGAAAGAAATTATCCTCCAATTTAGAAATGTAGTTTAAAATGAAACATAAGTGTTCAAAGGCACAAGAGACTTGACAAACTTAATTGATCCTTATAGGACATTTCACTGAAACACAGCAAAATATACATTTTTTTCTAAAGTGAACATAAAATATCTTTAGGATATATCACAAAGTGGATATCAAATCAAGCCTTGGTAAACTTAAGATAGTGGTAATTACATCAATCATATATAAACGACAATGCTATGATTTATATACCACATTTTGTGGGAGAGGACTTGAAAAACATGAGTCCATGTAGACTAATAAAAGTCTAATAAATATAACTCTACATGGCCATGAGATCATTCATTAAATCTGAGAGATAATGAACAAAAAAATCTTAGAAATAAGTGATGGTAAAACCACTACAGTATTGTAAAGTAAAATAAAGTAAAAATAAAAATTTTTAAAATAAATAAATAAATAAAAGGAAAAAAAAGCAAAAAAAAAAAAACAAAACAAAACACCAAACTGATTTATATAAAAAAAGAAGTAAAACTCTCACTGTTTGCAGATGACATGATCCTCTACATGGAAAACCCTAAAGACTCCACCAGAAAATTACTAGAGCTAATCAATGAATATAGTAAAGTTGCAGGATATAAAATCAACACACAGAAATCCCTTGCATTCCTATACACTAATAATGAGAAAGTAGAAAAAGAAATTAAGGAAACAATTCCATTCACCATAGCAACAAAAAGAATAAAATACTTAGGAATATATCTACCTAAAGGAACTAAAGACCTATATATAGAAAACTATAAAACACTGATGAAATAAATCAAAGAGGACACTAATAGATGGAGAAATATACCATGTTCATGGATCAGAAGAATCAATATAGTGAAAATGAGTATACTAACCAAGGCAATTTACAAATTCAATGCAATCCCTGTCAAGCTACCAGCCACATTTTTCACAGAACTAGAACAAATAATTTCGTAATTTGTATGGAAATACAAAAAACCTCGAATTGCCAAAGCAATCTTGAGAAATAAGAATGGAACTGAAGGAATCAACTTGCCTGACTTCAGGCTCTAATACAAAGCCACAGTCATCAAAACAGTATGGTACTGGCTCAAAGACAGACATATAGATCAATGGAACAAAATAGAAAGCCCAGAGATAAATCCACACACATATGGACACCTTATCTTTGACAAAGGAGGAAAGAATATACAATGGAGTAAAGACAATCTGTTTAACAAGTGGTGCTGGGAAAACTGGTCAACCACTTGTAAAAGAATTAAACTAGATCACTTTCTAACACCACACACAAAAATAAACTCAAAATGGATTAAAGATCTAAATGTAAGACCAGAAAGTATAAAATTCCTAGAGGAGAACATAGGCAAAACACTCTGCAACATAAATCACAGCAGGATCCTCTATGATCCACCTCCCAGAATTCTGGAAATAAAAGCCAAAAATAAACAAATCGGATCTAATTAAAATTAAAAGCTTCTCCACAACAAAGGAAAATATAAGCAAGGTGAAAAGACAGCCTTCTGAATGGAAGAAAATAATAGCAAATGAAGCAACTGGCAAACAACTAATCTCAAAAATATACAAGCAACTTATGCAGCTCAATTCCAGAAAAATAAACGACCCATTCAAAAAATGGGCCAAAGAACTAGACATTTTCCAAAGAAGACATACGGATGGCTAACAAACACATGAAAAGATGCTCAACATCACTCATTATTAGAGAAATGCAAATCAAAACCACAATGAGGTACCACTTCACACCAGTCAGAATGGCTGCAATCCAAAAATCTGCAAGCAACCAATGCTGGAGAGGGTGTGGAGAAAAGGGAACCATCCTACACTATTGGTGGGAATGCAAACTAGGACAGCCACTATGGAGAACAGTGTGGAGATTCCTTAAAAAATTGCAAAAAGAACTACAGTATGACCCAGCAATCCCACTGCTTGGCATACCACACTGAGGAAACCAGAATTGAAAGAGGCACATGTACCCCAATATTCATCGCAGCACTGTTTATAATAGCCAGGATATGGAAACAACCTAGATGTCCATCAGCAGATGAATGGATAAGAAAGCTGTGGTACATATACACAATGGAGTATTACTCAGTCGTAAAAAAGAATTCATTTGAATCAGTCCTGATGAGATGGATGAAACTGGAGCCGATTATACAGACTGAAGTAAGCCAGAAAGAAAAACACTAATACAGTATACTAACACATATATATATGGAATGTAGAAAGATGGCAATGACGACCCTGTATGCAAGACAGGAAAAAAGACACAGATATGTATAACAGACTTTTGGACTCAGAGGGAGAGGGAGAGGGTGGGATGATTTGGGAGAATGACATTCTAACATGTATACTATCATGTAAGAAGTGAATCACCAGTCTATGTCTGACGCAGGATACAGCATGCTTGGGGCTGGTGCATGGGGATGACCCAGAGGGATGTTGTGGGGAGGGAGGTGGGAGGGGGGTTCATGTTTGGGAACGCATGTAAGAATTAATGATTTTTAAATTAAAAAAAATAAAAAAAAACTAAAAAAAATGTAAAAAGAAATAAATGGCATTAACAAAAATGATTATTCGAAAGTTATGGAGCATACTAAAGCAATAGAAGAGTGAAGTTGATAAATACTGCACATCTCAAGTAATCAACATAAACTTTAATCTAAAGCATTTAAGGAAGGAAGAAAAAGCAGACAAAATTCCCCAAAATAAATAGAAGAGGAAGAAATTATAAAAATCAGAGCAGAAATTAAAGAAAGGAAATGATGGGGAAAAAAGATAAAAAACAGCCAAAATCAGTATCACTAAAAGGGGTCTTGTAGAGAGAAGAAACAAAATAGATAAATCAAGGTCCAGACTTATCAAGAAAAAAAAAAAGGCAACCAAATCAATTAAGTGTGACATGATGAAAGATGAGATTATAACTGATACCACAGAAATAATGAAGAATCATAAGAGCCAACAGCAAACAACTATGTCAATAAAATTTAGAATCTAATCCAAAGACAAATGCTCCAGAAATTCAACTAAGAAGAAACAGAAAGTATGAACAGAGCAATTATAAGCACTAATATTGAAATTGTGATGAAAAAATTCTAGTTGACAAACTTAAAGCCAGATAGCTTCAAGTGGAAATATTATGAGCCAGTCAGAGAACTGCTAGCATATGCACTTCTGAAACACTTCCAAAATTCTAGAGTGGAAGGAAAACCCAAAACTTATTCTACAAGTTCACCATCACACTGATACCAACACCGAGATAACACAGAAAAAGAAAGTTACAGACCAAAATCACATAGATGAACAGAGGCAAACATCCTTAGCAAAATAAGAGCAAAAAAGAATCCACCAATACCTTAAAAGGATTGAACACCATTATTAAGTGTGGGGTTTATTCCAGATATGGAAACATTCTTCAGTAGCTGCACGTCAATGTATAGTGAAGGATTAAAACCATAGGATCACCTCAGTACTTGGTGAAAAAATTTTGATATAATTTAACAAGTGTTTGTGATAGAAACTCCAAAAACTGAACATAGCAAAAACTACCTCAACTTATCAAAGACACACGGATCAAAACTACAACATCACCTCTTACCATTCCAAATGACCATCAGTAGGGGGAAAAAAAAAAAAAAAACTACCCTGTTAGTCCAGTGGCTAAGACACCATGATCCCTATGCAGGAGTCCCAGGTTTGATCCCTGGTCACGGAATTATATTCCAAACACAGTGATTGAGATTTGTGGCAACAAAATAGAGAAATAAATATTTATGTGTGCATATTAATGCATTCAAGTGGAATCCAGAAAACAGGTGCTAAATAACCCATTTCGAGTGTAGGAAGGGATGGACTCATAGAAAACAGACGTCTGGACACAGTGCAGGAAGGATATATGTAACATACCAAGTATGTAGTAGAGAGCTATTGCTGTGGAGTGCTCTAATGGCGTTGGTTTTGGAGTAGGAGAGGAGGCTCAAGAGGGAGATGGCAGGACTGCTCAAATGAGAGGCTCAGCTATATTTACTAATAACTGATTTTTTTTTTCCTGGGCAGCAGACATTAACACAACGTTGTAAAGAAAGAAAATCAAACCTTGGCTAATTGGTGGTAGTGATAAGTAAAGCATCACAGTGCGTGTCAAGTAAAATGCGTACCCAAGATGGCTTTAGAACATATAGACAAAGGAAAAGCAAAAAAAAAAAAAGGGGGGGGGGGCAAACTTAACTGCAGAGCTATTTTAGCCAGAATAAATTCAGACTCTACACTGGTGTCCCTTCACTTCATTAATTCGTCATTGTTTCTAAAAGTAAAGAACGTCTTTCTAAAAGTAAAGTAAACATATAGGGTTGTATGTTTTCATAAACTGATGTCACCAATTTATGAAACCATGAATCCCCTCAAGTTTTAATAACACCTGACCCTTGACTTTCAGTACTATGTTAAGTAGGAATTAGTAAAAATAGGTTAACCCTGAGGTGGTGCACAAGAATCCCTTATATTGCAGTTTTAGAGTGTGTGCTACTGACTGGGAAAATGCATAGTCCAAAAGTGGAGAATCATGTTTTCTTCATCAGGCCTTTCATTCTAATAAGAACTTAATCGTGAGGAGTAACTTCTCAAGTATTGCAAAAAGACTGCTCTGAAAGAAGGATAGGAAATCCAGGTTTTACAGAAGTTTTGGTACAACTATCAGGTATGGAAAATGTCTAAATATTATGGTTAACGAAAGAAAAACTTCTCACTAAAAGTGAATGGATTCAGATATTTTCTACCTATTGGAAGATGCAAGAATCTGGGCTCCTTGAAATAATTCCTTTGATAAGCACCCTTAACTACGGCTACTATCTAGTCTTTCCTGTCTCAAGTCAGTTCTTCAGGTGGCAGATAACAGTAACTAAGGACTTGATAGCGGGCAACTTGATTTCATCAAGAGTTCCCCCAGGTTTCACATTTATGGGTGGTTGCAATGGCTTATGACTTGATGACTGCAGCATCTATGTTTAATGATTAGGCTGGCAAATTTCTTTGCTTCACAGCGTGCTCTATTTTCTACAACCTCAGAAAAACTAACTATCTCTAGAAAGATTCTTACACTCTCAAAAGAAGTTGACTGTGGGCTTCTATCTCAACAGGATATCTGTTCAGCTCAGTTCAGTCGCTCAGTCATGTCTGACTCTTTGCAACCCCATGATTTGCAGCACACCAGGCCTCCCTGTCCATCACCAACTCCAGGAATTCACTCTAACTCATATCCATCGGGTCAGTGATGTCTTTCAGCCATCTCATCTTCTGTCATCCCTTTCTCCTCCTGCCCCAATCACTCCCAGCATCAGAGTCAGAGGACCTAAAGTAATGTGAAAAATGCCTAATACAGGTTTAGTACAAATCCCAAAGAGACAGGAGAATGATGGCAAACTATAAATCTGAAGAAAATGACCTGAAACACTTCAAGATCAGGGAAGGGTAAAATATATGTATATATGTCTATTTACAATTGTGTACCTAACTGATATGTTCAAATAGGCATATATACACATAGTGTGTATATATCTATCTCTACTCACATGTATACACACACACTTATATTTCAATTCTATTGAAATTTTATCTGGAATGTTCTCAAAAATATGCTTTACATTAAGGCATAACACAAGTCTTAGTATTTTAAATCATACCAAGTATGTTCTCTGAAAACCAAGATGTGAAGCTCAAATTTAAAAATGGGATATGTGTTTGCAAATATGTCAATGTGTGAAAAAATTAAACAAGACCATTCCTAAAGAACCAATATTTCAAAGGGTAAGTCACAAAGGGAAATTATGTAATTCTCTGAGGTGAGTGTAAGTGAAAGCCACTTTGAGCAAATCATCAGATCCTACAAAAGTACATATCTTCAGTTATATACATCCTGCAAAATATATACTGCAGCCTCTAGACAGCAAAATTATATACCTAAACTTTTGACATATACATATGCATGTATATGTGTAGCTATATATAAACTAATGGTTGCCCAGGTAGTACTAGTACTAAGGAACCTGGCTTCTAAAAGCAGAGATCATAGATATGTAGGTTCGATTCATGGGTTGAGAAGATCTCCTGGAAATAAGGATGGCAACCCATTCCAATTTTTTCACCTTGAGAATCCCATGGATTGAGAATACACGATGGTGACAGTCTGTGTGATACAGTGTGTCAGACAGGAGTGTAGTGACTTAACATATGGTATGTCACTTAACGGGTTATATATATATATATGTAGGTTGTATATATATATGTATATATACATGTATATATAGTATATATCTATATAGTATAATATATGTGTTGTATATATATAAAGACATATATAATACATATATATTGTACAATATATATATACAGTACATATATATATATATATATATACAAGTATATATTATATGGTACAATTATGTATATATATATGTATAACAATATATATATATAGTACAAGCATTTGTATATATGTATTACAAGTGTGTGTATATATTATATATATATACATATATATATAAAGTATATAGTAAAGTATTAGTGTACAACTTGTTCCTTTTATATATTACCAATGACATGCTCAGCAAAAAAACAGTTCACTTACTCACTTCACTTCAATCACAGAGTCGTGTCCAACCCTTTGCGGTCCTATGAATTGCCACCACC
>NW_017213601.1:0-15475 GCF_001704415.2 Capra hircus | reverse complement strand
CCGCCACCACTTCAGGGTCCCCCCGAGAGGAACAGGCGTCCTGTGGCCCCTAGGTCCGATATGCAGGTTAACACACAGGGTGTGTCCCCATAGGAGCCAAGAATTTTCCTGACAGACCTAGGCTCACTAGAGCTCTCCCACCGGGCAAAAGGGGTAGAACAGACTGTGGATGTGACCTCTGCTTTCCAGCGAGCATGGGGCCCTCCCTACGGCCCGGGCTCCAGGGAAAATTGTCCCTGAAAAATGACCTCCAAGAAGCGCTTTTCCAGCAGGCTGGGATGCAGAGTTCACAGGATGCGGGGAAAGTGATCGTCCTTCAGGGAAGAAGAGGCAGCCACCCAGTGTTTGTTTTGCAAGCCTGTATTTGGAAGAAACTGGTTAGCTCCTTCAAGGGGAGACCTCCAGGTCTGCTCAGCGACCGAAATTCCAGAGGCAGCACCATGCATCTCCCCTGTCTTTTTCTGAGCCTTGGAAGACATTCCTAGCTTATAGCGGTATTGCTCATGAAGAAGCAGGATGCAGGAATGTGTCAGACATGACTGGGTGCCTTCCTGGGTTCAGCTCCGTGAGGGGCCTTTCCACTCAAAGTAGGTCCCGTGCCTCCTTGGGGGAGGAAGTGGGCCCGCGCTTGCCTCCAAATTGCCAAAGGCTGGAACAAAGCTAGTTCTATCAGAGGTAAGAAAAGAGCAATTGGATGGATGTGGAAGCTGTTGCTGGGCCACACTGCTTCAGGCCCCCCACCCTCCGCCCCGGAGAGAAACAGGCGCCCTGTGGCCCCTAGGTACTGGATGCAGTTTTCACACATAGAATGTGTCCCCATAGGAGCCAAGAATTTTCCTGACAGACCTAGGCTCACTAGAGCTCTCCTACAGAGCAAGGGGATGGGACAGATGTGTGGCTGTGGCTCTGCCTTTCCCTGGGAGTGTGGAGCTGCTCCCTATGGCCCCGGGCTCCAGGGGAAATTGCCCCTGAATAATGACCTCCAAGAAGCGCTTTTGCAACTGGCTGAGACGTGGAGTTCTCAGGAAGCAGGGAAAGCGAGTGTCCTTCGGGGAAGCAAAGGCAGTCACCTGTTATCATTACTTACTAGAATAGAAGGTACTTTCTCCGCTTGGGCAGAGGCCTTCCCTACGTGATCTGAAAAAGAAAACGAAGTAGCTCGCTGATTTGAGAAATAATTCCCAGACTTGGTTTCCAACCAGTATAGAATCCGACAATGGCTCCTGTCTTGCAGCCGCGTTAATTAACAGGTATGTGAAGCTCTAAATATCAGTGGAAATTACATACAGCATATAGGCCCAATGTTCTGGAATGGTGGAAAGAAACAACCAAACTCTTGAAGAGACACTTTCAAAATGGATCATAGAGACTGACTGTACATGGATGGGCTTGCTTCCGGCAGACTTACACATATTACGGGTAACCGCACGTTCCCATAGTTGTTGTCGTTATGAAATTTTCAATGGAGACCCCCTCCCACAGTGAGGCAGGTGTTTAGCAGATTTGCCACAAGTAAGGGGGTGGGATTTCACAGCAGATGGAACAATTAGGTAAGGTAATAAATCAGGTAACTAAGTTTGTAAAAAAAGAATATCATTCCCCCTTGAGGAACAGATTCATGAATTTGTTCTCAGTGATCAGGTGTGGCTCAATGACTGGAAACACAATTCCTTGGCCTGACATCGGAAAGGTCCTTATACTGTTGTTTTAGCCACAATTCTGAAAGAGATGGGAATACCAGACCACCTAACCTGCCTCTTGAGAAATCTGGATGAAGGTCAGGAAGCAACAGTTAGAGCAGGACATGGAACAACAGACTGGTTCCAAAAATGGAAAAGGAGTATGCAAAAGCTGTATATTGTCACCCCCTGTTTATTTAACTTCTATGCAGAGTACATCATGAAAAATGCTGGGATGGAAGATACATGAGCTGGAATCAAGATTGCCGGTAGAAATATCAATCAACTTAGATATGCAGATGACACCACCATTATGGCCTAATGTGAAGAGGAACGGGTATGTCGGGGAACTTCTTGAGTTGCAGCAAGGGTGTGAAGGACCCTTTGGAAGTTCCAGAGGTTAGGTGTGGTTAGTCTCGAGATGCCTCAGCGGAAATGGGCCTCAAGTCGCCTGGAATGGAGACTATCCTGGATATTCCCCGAGTTTCAAAGGTGCTCTCGAGTTACGATGGGGACTTCAGGGACCCGCTCTGGCGGCCGCAGGAAATGCCAGTCATCATGCGTGTTGCTAGGGCGCCTCTCGTGATTCCTCTCCCGTCGATGCCGGGGGCTAAGACCTTGTGTGGAGTCGAGGCCGGAAGCTGAGGATTCCTCTCCAGGCTGACATGGATTTTGTGGTACTTCTCGAGTCTCCACAAGGGAGTCAGGCCTCGTCTCAAGTGGGGGGCATGAGCGTGCCCTTTCCTCCCATGGTGTAGCAGCAGTGTCACGCTTCCCCATGCCTGGACCAAGGGATCTGTGGCTTTCCCTCGAGTCTTTCCCACTAGGCTTTCCCACAGGGCTGTCCCACGAGTCACGGTGGTGTGAGTCGATCCTCGGCATGAAGGCCAAGGCAGTGCAGGGAAAACAGGTTCCTGTGGAATGGACTGAGACATCTGGGTGAGTCTCGGAATGGTGGCACGACCCTGCAGTTCCTCTCCCCTTTCCTTTGGAGAGCGCCTCCTCTTGAGATGCGATGGGAATGCCGGGAATTCTTTCCCGACCAAGCAGGGAAAGGATCGCTCATCTCGAGCTACGAGCCGGAAACGGAGCTCCTCTTGATGTGGCCGGGACCCTCGTGCTTCCTCTTGAGTGGAGACGGGTATGTCGGTGAACTTCTTGACTTGCAGCATGACTGTGAAAGACTTTTTGGAAGTTCCAGAGGTCACGTGTGATTAGCCTCGAGACACCTCAGGGGAAACGGGCCTCATCTCGCCTGGAGGGGAGAAACTCCTGGATTTTACCGAGTTGGCGGCAGGTGGCTCTCGACTTACGACGGGGACCTCAGGGACCCGCTCTGGTGGCCTCAGGAAAGGCCAGTCCCATGCGGGTTGCTAGAGGGCCTGTCGCTCTTCCACTCCCGTCGATGCCAGAGCCTAAGACCTTGTGTGGAGTCGGGGCCGGAATCTGAGGATTCCTCTCCAAGGCTGACATGCAGGTGGTACTTCTGGAGTCTCCCCAGGGTAGTCAGTCCTCGTCTCAAGTGGGGGCATGCACGTGCGCTTTCCTCCCGTGCTGTAGCAGCAGTGTCACGCTTCCCTTCGCGTGGATCAAGGGATCTGAGGCTTTCCCTAGAGGCTTTCCCACGAGGCTTTCCCACAGGGCCCTCCCACGTGCCACCGTGGTGTGAGTCGATCCTCGGCTTGAAAGTCGAGGCAGTGCAGGGAAAAAAGGATCCTCTGGAATGGACTGAGATATCTGGGGGACTCTTGGAATGGTGGCACGACCCATGAGATCTTCTCGCCTTTCCTGTGCAGTGCGCCTCCTCTTGAGAAGCGTCCGGAAACGTCGGGTATTCTATCCCGAGGAAGCAGGGAAGGATCCCTCATCTTGAGCTTGGAGGCGGAAACGGAGCTCCTCAGGATATGGCCGGGACCCTCGTGCTTCCTCTGGAGTGGAGACGGGTGTGTCGGGGAACTTCTTGAGTTGCAGCAAGGGTGTGAAGGACCCTTTGGAAGTTCCAGATGTTAGGTGAGATTAGCCTCGAGACGCCTCAGCGGAAATGGGCCTCATCTCGCCTGGAGGGGAGAACCTCCTGGACTTTCTCGAGTTGCAGTAGGTGCTCTCGACTTACGACGGGCATCTCAGGGACCCGGTCTGGTGGCCTCAGGAAAGGCCAGTCCCCATGGGAGTAGCTCGGGAACCTCTCGGGATTCCAGTCTCTTCGATGCCGGAGCCGAAGAACTTGAGGGGAGTCGGTGCGTGAACCTGAGGATTCCTCTCGAGTGATGACATGAATCTTGGGGTACTTCTGGAGTCTCCCCAGGGGAGTCAGCCCTCGTCTCTAGTGGGGGTATGCACGTGCGCTTTTCTCCCAAGCTGTAGCAGCAGTGTCGCGCTTCCCTTCGCGTGGATCAAGGGATCTGTGGCTTTCCCTCGAGGCTTTCCCGCGAGGCTTTCCCACGAGGCTTTGCCACAGGGCTGTCCCACGTGCCACAGTGGTGTGAGTCGATCCTCGGCATGAAAGTCGAGTCAGTGCGGGGAAACAGTTTTCCCTGGAATGGACTGAGACATCTGGGGGACTCGGGGAATGGTGGCATGTCCCTGGAGTTCCTCTCGCCATTCCTGTGGAGAGCGCCTCCTCTTGAGATGCGACGGGAACGCCGGGAATTCTTTCCCAACCTCGCAGGGAAAGGATCCCTCCTCTCGAGCTATGAGGTGGAAACGGGGCTCCTCTGGATGTGGGCGGGACTATCGTGCTTCCTCTCGAGTGGAGACGGGTATGTCGGGGAACTTCTTGAGTTGCAGCAAGGGTGTGAAGGACCCTTTGGAAGTTCCAGAGTTTAAGTGTGCTTAGCCTTGAGATGTGTCAGCGGAAATAGGCCTCATTTGCCTGGAGGGGAGAACATCCTTGATTTTCTCGAGTTGCTGCAGGTGCACTCGACTTACGACAGGGACCTCAGGGACCCGCTCTGGTGGCCTCAGGAAAGGCCAGTCAAGATCCAAGACAGCACTGGAGAGGGAGAGACATCACGAGAGGCTCCCGAGCAACTCGCACGGGGACAGGCCTTTCTTGAGGCCACCAGAGCGGGTCCCTGAGGTCCCCATCGTAAGTCGAGAGCACCTGCCGCAACTCGAGAAAATCCAGGAGGTTCTCCCCTCCAGGCAAGATAAGGCCCATTTCTGCTGAGTTGTCTCGAGGCGAATCACAACTAACCTCTGGAACTCCACAGGGTCCTTCACACCCTTTCTGCAACTCAAGAAGTTCCCCGACATACCCGTATCCACTCGAGAGGAAGCAGGAGAGTCCCGCCCACATCCAGAGGAGGCCCTTTTCCGCCTCCTAGCTCGAGAGGAGGGATCCTTTCCCTGCGTGGTCGGGAAAAATTCCTGGCGTTTCCGTCGCATCTCAAGAGGAGGGGCTCTCCACAGGAAAGGCGAGAGGAACTCCAGGGTCGTGCCACCATTCCCAGAGTTCCCCAGATGTCTCAGTCCATTCCAGGGAAACCTGTTTTCCCTGCACTGCCACGACTTTCAAGCTGAGGATGAACTCACACCACTGTGGCACGTGGGACAGTCCCTGTGGGAAAGCCTCGGGGGAAAGCCTCAAGGGTAAGCCACAGATCCCTAGATCCAAGCGAAGGGAAGCGAGACATTGCTGCTACAGCTCGTCAGGTAAGCGCACGTGCATTCCCCCACTCGGGACGAGAACTGACTTCCCTTGGGAGATTCCAGAAGTACCACAAGATCCATGTGAGCACTGGAGAGGAATCCTCAGGTTCCGGCATCGACTCCACACAAGGTCTTAGGACCCGGCATTGACGGGAGAGGAATCCCGAGAGGCCCCGAGCAACTCGAAAGGAGACTGGCCTTTCCTGAGGCCACCAGAGCGGGTCCCTGAGGTCCCATTCTAAGTCCACAGCACCTGCCGCAACTCGTGAAAATCCAGGAGGTTTTCCCCTCCAGGCAGGATGAGGCCCATTTCCGCTGAGGAGTCTCGAGGGATACCAGACCTAAACTCTGGAACTTTCAAAGGGTCCTTCACACCCTTGCTGCAACTCAAGAAGTTCCCCGACATACCCGTCTCCACTCGAGAAGAAGCACGAGAGTCCCGCCCACATCCAGAGGAGCCCCGTTTCCGCCTCCTAGCTCGAGAGGAGGGATCCTTTCCCTGCGTGGTCGGGAAAGAATTCCCGGCGTTCCCGTCTCATCTCAAGAGGAGGCGCTCTCCACAGGAAAGGCGAGAGGAACTCCAGGGTCGTGTCAAGATTCCCAGAGTCCCCGAGATGTTTCAGTCCATTCCAGGGAAACCTGTTTTCCCTGCACTGCCTCGACTTTCAAGCCAAGGATCGACTCACACCACGGTGGCACGTGGGACAGCCCTTTGGGAAAGCCTCGTGGGAAAGCCTCGAGGGAATGCCACAGATCCCTTGTTCCACGCGAAGGGAAGCATGACACTGCTGCTACAGCTCGGGAGGAAAGCACACGTGCATGCCCCCCTCGAGACGAGGACTGACTCCGCTGGGGAGACTCCAGAAGTTCCCCAAGTTCCATGTCAGCACTGGAGAGGAATCCTCAGGTTCCGGCACCCACTCCACACAAGATCTTACGCCCCGGCATCGACGGGAGAAGAATCCCGAGACGCCCGCGAGCAACTCGCATGTGGACTGGCCTTTCCTGAGGCCACCAGAGCGGGTCCCTGAGGTCCCCGTCGTAAGTCGAGAGCACCTGCCGCAACTCGAGAAAATCCAGGAGGTTCTCCCCTCCAGGCGAGATGAGGCTCATTTCCGCTGAGGTATCTCCAGGCTAATGACACCTAAACACTGGAAATTCCAAAGGGTCCTTCACACCCTTGCTGCAACTCAAGAAGTTCCCCGACATACCCGTCTCCGCTCGAGAGGAAGCACGAGAGTCCCGCCCACATCCAGAGGAGTCCCGTTTCCGCCTCCTAGCTCGAGAGGAGGGATCCTTTCCCTGCGTGGTAGGGAAAGAATTCCTGGCGTTCCCGTCGCATCTCAAGAGGAGGCCCACTCCACAGGAAAGGTGAGAGGAACTCCAGGGTCGTGCCACCATTCCCAGAGTCCCCCAGATGTCTCAGTCCATTCCAGGGAAACCTGTTTTCCCTGCAGTGCCTCGACTTTCAAGCCGAGGATCGACTCACACCACGGTGGCACGTGGGACAGCCCTGTGGGAAAGCCTCGTGGGAAAGCCTTGTGGGAAAGCCTCGAGGGAATGCAACAGATCCCTTGTTCCACGTGAAGGGAAGCGTGACACTGCTGCTACAGCTCGGGAGGAAAGCGCACGTGCATGCCCCCACTCGAGACGAGGACTGACTCCCATGGGGAGACTCCAGAAGTACCCAAAGATCCATGTCAGCACTGGAGAGGAATTCTCAGGTTCTGGCACCGACTCCACACAAGGTCTTAGGCCCCGATATTGACGGGAGAGGAATCCTGAGAGGCCCCCGAGCAACTCGCATGGGGACTGGCCTTTCCTGAGGCCACCAGAGCGGGTCCCTGAGGTCCCCGTCGTAAGTCGAGAGCACCTGCCGCAACTCGAGAAAATCCAGGAGGTTCTCCCCTCCAGGCGAGATGAGGCCCATTTCTGCTGAGGCGTCTCGAGGCTAATCACACCTAACCTCTGAAACTTCCGAAGGGTCCTTCACACCCTTGCTGCAACTCAAGAAGTCCTCGACATACCCGTCTCCACCTGAGAGGAACAAGAGAGTCCCGCCGACAACCAGAGGTGCCCCGATTCCGCCTCCTAGCACGAGAGGAGGGATCCTTTCCCTGCGTGGTCGGGAAAGAATCCCGGCGTTCCGGTCGCATCTCAAGAGGAGGCGCACTCCACAGAAAGGCGAGAGGAACTCCAGGGTCGTGCCACCATTCCCTGAGTCCCCTAGATGTCTCAGTCCATTCCAGGGAAACCTCTTTTCCCTGCACTGCCTCGACTTTCAAGCCGAGGATCGACTCACACCAGGGTGACAGGTGGGACAGCCCTGTGGGAAAGCCTCGTGGGAAAGCCTCGAGGGAAAGCCACAGATCCCTTCATCCATGCGAAGGGAAGCGTGACACTGCTGCTAGAGCTCGAGAGGAAAGCACACGTGCATGCCCCCACTCGAGAGGAGGACTGACTCCCCTGGGGAGACTCCAGAAGTACCCCAAGATCCATGTCAGCACTGGAGAGGAATCCTCAGGTTCCGGCACCGACTCCACACAAGGTCTTAGGCCCCGGCATCGACGGGAGAGGAATTCCGTGAGGCCCCCGAGCAACTCGTATGGGGACTAGCCTTTCCTGAGGCCACCAGAGCGGGTCCCTGAGGTCCCAGTCATAAGTCGAGAGCACCTGCCGCAACTCGAGAAAATCCAGGAGGTTCTCCCCTCCAGGCGAGAGCCGGCCCATTTCCGCTGAGGCGTCTCGAGGCTAATCACACCTAACCTCTGAAATTTCTAAAGGGTCCTTCACACCCTTGCTGCAAATCAAGAAGTTCACCGACATACCCGTCTCCACGCGAGAGGAACACGAGAGTCCCGCCCACATCCAGAGGTGCCCCGTTTCCGCCTCCTAGCTCGAGAGGAGGGATCCTTTCCCAGGGTGGTCGGGAAAGAATTCCGTGCGTTCCCGTCGCATCTCAAGAGGAGGCGCTCTCCACAGGAAAGGCAAGAGGAACTCCAGGGTCTTGCCACCATTCCCAGAGTCCACCAGATGTCTCAGTCCATTCCAGGGAAACCTGTTTTCCCTGCACTCTTTCGACTTTCAAGCCGAGGATCGACTCACACTATGGTGGCACGTGACAGCCCTGTGAGAAAGCCCCGTGTGAAAGCTTCATGGGAAAGCCTCGAGGGAATGCAGCTGATCCCTTGTACCAAGCGAAGGGAAGCGGGAAACTGCTGCTACAGCACGGGAGGAAATCGCACGCGCATGCCCCCACTAGAGACGATGACTGACTCCCCTGGGGAGAGTCCAGAATTACCCAAAGATCCATGTCAGCACTAGAGAGGAATCCTAAGGTTCCGGTACTGAATTCACAGAAGGTCTTACACACCGGCATCGACGGAAGAGGAATCCCGAGAGGCTCCCGAGCAACTCGCATGGGGACTAACCTTTCCTGAGGCGACCAAAGCGGGTCCCTGAGGTCCCCGTCGTAAGTCGAGAGCACCTGCCACAACTCGAGAAAATCCAGGAGGTTCTCCCCTCCAGGCATGATGAGGCCCATTTCCGCTGAGGCGTCTCGAGGCTAATCACACCTAACCTCTGAAACTTCCAAAGGGTCCTTCACACCCTTGCTGCAACTCAAGAAGTTCCCCAACATAACCGTCTCCACTCGAGAGGAAGCACGAAAGTCCCGCCCACATCCAGAGGAGCCCCGTTTCCGCCTCCTAGTTCGAGAGGCGGGATACTTTCACTGGGTGTTCGGGAAAGAATTCCCGGCTTTCCCGTCGCATATCAAGAGGAGGCGCTCTCCACAGGAAAGGCGAGAGGAACTCCAGGGTCGTGCCACCATTCCCAGAGTCCCCCAGATGTCTCAGTCCATTCCAGGGAAAACAGTTTTCCCTGCAGTGCCTTGACTTTCAAGCCGAGGATCGACCACACCACGGTGGCACGTGGGACAGCCCTGTGGGAAAGCCTCGTGGGAAAGCCTCTAGGGAAAGCCTCGAGGAAAAGCCACAGATCCCTTGATCCACCTGAAGGGAAGCGTGACACTGCTGCTACAGCTCGACAGGAAAGCGAACATGCATGCCTCCAATCGAGACGAGGACTGACTCCCCTGGGGAGACTCCAGAAGTACCCCAAGATCCATGTCAGCACTGGAGAGGAATCCTCAGGTTTCGGCACCGACTCCACACAAGGTCTTAGGCCCCGGCATTGACGGGAGAGGAATCCCGAGAGGCCCCCGAGCAACTCGCATTGGGACTGGCCTTTCCTGAGGCCACCAGAGCGGGTCCCTGAAGTCCCCGTGGTAAGTCGAGAGCACCTGCCGCAACTCGAGAAAATCCAGGAGGTTCTCCCCTCCAGGCGAGATGAGGCCCATTTCCGCTGAGGCATCTCCAGGCTAATGACACCTAAACACTGGGAATTCCAAAGGGTCCTTCACACCCTTGCTGCAACTCAAGAAGTTCCCCGACATACCCGTCTCCGCTCGAGAGGAAGCACGAGAGTCCCGCCCACATCCAGAGGAGTCCCGTTTCCAGCTCCTAGATCCAGAGGAGGGATCCTTTCCCTGCGTGTTCGGGAAAGAATACCCGGCGTTCCCATGGCATCTCAAGAGGAGTCCGTCTCCACAGGAAAGGTGAGAGGAACTCCAGGGTCGTGTCAACATTCCCTTAGACCCCAGATGTCTCAGTCCATTCCAGGGAAACCTGTTTTCCCTGCACTGCCTCGACTTTCAAACCGAGGATCGACTCACACCACGGTGGCACGTGGAACAGCCCTGTGGGAAAGCCTCGTGGGAAAGCCTCTTGGGAAAGCCTCGAGGGAAAGCCACAGATCCATTCATCCACGCGAAGGGAAGCGTGACACTGCTGCTACAGCTCGGGAGGAAAGCGCACGTTCATGCCCTCACTCGAGACGAGGACTGACTCCCGTGGGGAGACTCCAGAAGTACCCCAAGATCCATGTCAGCTCTGGAGAGGAATCATCAGGTTCCGGCACGGACTCCACACAATGTCTGAGGCCCCGGCATCGACGGAAGAGGAATCCAGAGAGGCGCCCGAGCAACTCGCATGGGGACTGGCCTTTCCTGAGGCCACCAGAGCGGGTCCCTGAGGTCCCCGCCGTAAGTCGAGAGCACCTGCCGCAACTCGAGAAAATCCAGGAGGTTCTCCCCTCCAGGCGAGATGAGGCCCATTTCCGCTGAGGCGTCTCGAGGCTAATCACACCTAACCTCTGAAACTTCTGAAGGGTCCTTCACACCCTTGCTGCAACTCAAGAAGTTCCTCGACATACCCGTCTCCACCTGAGAGGAACAAGAGAGTCCCGCCGACATCCAGAGGTGCCCCGATTCCGCCTCCTAGCTCGAGAGGAGGGATCCTTTCCCTGCGTGGTCGGGAAAGAATTCCCTGCGTTCCCGTCGCATCTCAAGAGGACGCGTTCTCCACAGGAAAGGCGAGAGGAACTCCAGGGTCTTGTCAGCAATCCCAGAGTCCCCCGGATGTCTCAGTCCATTCCCGGGAAACCTGTTTACCCTGCACTGTTTCGACTTTCAAGCCGAGGATCGAGTCACACTATGGTGGCACGTGACAGCCCTGTGAGAAAGCCCCGTGTGAAAGCCTCGTGGGAAAGCCTCGAGGAAAAGCCACAGATCCCTTGATCCACGCGAAGGGAAAAGTGACACTGCTGCTACAGCTCGAGAGGAAAGCGCACGTGCATGCCCCCAATCGAGACGAGGACTGACTGCCCTGGGGAGACTCCAGAAGTACCCCAAGATCCATGTCAGCACTTTAGAGGAATGCTCAGATTCCGGCACCGACTCCACACAAGGTCTTATGCCAGGGTCCAGCCCCGGTGGATCCAGGGAATTCGAAGGGTGGACGGCGTTGACGTGGAAAGACTTGTTTATTTATTAATGTAAGATTAGATTAGGAAACTATAGTGTAGTAAGAAGATTAAGTGGAGGAAGAGGGCTGAATAGCTTGGATTACGCGGAAGGCCAATAAAATTCCAGACAAGTAATTTGCACCATCTACGTTGGGCCACCGGCGCCCGCTTGAATATCTAAGGGTGCCTCGCCTTAAGCTCCCTTTCGTGCGGGTCTTAACAGACAGGTCAAGTAAGTAGACCTGGCGAGCCTCCGCGCTCCAGGTGGAGATTCAGCCTGAAGTTAAAGTAAAGAGCAGAGAGAAGGAAAGGTAGAGAAGAAGAAAGAGAGAGAAAGACACGGGGGGAGCCAAGTCCCAAGAAACCAGGCTGAGAGACTAGTTCGAGAAGCTGGTCTGAGAAACTGGCCCCTGGCCCCTGGCCTCCTCCTTTATTGTTCAGAAGGCCTTTTATACTTTTGATAAACATGGATTTCAATGGACAACACAAAATTATGTAGCGTTCGCAACCCAGATTCTTTCTGTATATTATTTTGTACACAAAGGTCTCAGGTGATTTACATTATCTTCTGGCCAAGAGGGTTGTTAAAACTTTTTGGCTCTCTTCCTTAATGAATGTTAATTTAGTTTCCCCTGAAGTGTTTTTCTTTAATCTGTATCTCCTTAAAGCATTAAAGTTACATCGCTATAGAACAAAGGTGCAGTGGGTTATAACAAACAAGGTACTTAACTCAAAGATCTAATGTTGCTAATACCAGGTCTACTACTTGTTTTTCTATATACCAACTATATCTAAAAATAAAGGATATGAAAATTTGGCAGCAAGCATTGACCCAAAAAATGAAACTTTTAATCAGTCCTATTCTAAAGATTTTGACTCCTCGGAAGCTCCTGCATTCCTAGGATGTTTTAAGGTTCCTGAGCCTCCTGCGGTCAGGAGGCCTCAAACAATCACAAGCGCAGCTGTACGAGTCCTACAGGCAGGCTAGAAAGCCATGAGAGGGTTTTTGGATTGAAACACTCTTTCAAATGCAGAAGACTAACGCCCTGAATGGACTTTTTCCAGAAAATGTCAGAAGAGTGAAAAAGCAGAGCACAAAAACCGGCAGATTTTTGTTGGGGTACATGCTTAAAAATTTCCAGAGGGGTCCCTGAAGTCTGAGCACGCCTTGCGTATGTCAGCTTCCTTCCTCATAACCTTGTCACGGGAGGGCTTCCTCACACTGGCTCCCGAAGTCTTAGGCCCCGGCATCGACGGGAGAGGAATCCCGAGAGGCCCCCGAGCAAATCGCATGGGGACTGGCCTTTCCTGAGGCCACCAGAGCGGGTCCCTGAGGTCCCCGTCGTAAGTCGAGAGCACCTGCTGCAACTCGAGAAAATCCAGGAGGTTCTCCCCTCCAGGCGAGATGAGGCCCATTTTCGCTGAGGTGTCTCGAGGCTAATCACACCTAAACTCTCGAACGTCCAAAGGGTCTTTCACACCATTGCTGCAACTCAAAGAGGTCCCCTACATACCCGTCTCCACTCGAGAGGAAGCACGAGAGTCCCGCCCACATCCAGAGGAGACCCGTTTCCGCCTCCTAGCTCGAGAGGAGGGATCCGTTCCCTGCCTGGTCGGGAAAGAATTCCCAGTGTTCCATCGCATCTCAAGAGGAGGCGCTCTCCACAGGAAAGGCGAGAGGAACTCTAAGGTCGTGCCACCATTCACAGAGTCCCCCAGATGACTAAGTCCATTCCAGGGAAACCTGTTTTCCCTGCACTGCCTCGACTTTCAAGCGGAGGATCGACTCACACCCACGGTGGCACGTGGAACAGCCCTGTGGGAAAGCCTCGTGGGAAAGCCTCTTGGGAAAGCCTCGAGGGAAAGCCACAGATCCATTCATCCACGCGAAGGGAAGCGTGACACTGCTGCTACAGCTCGGGAGGAAAGCGCACGTTCATGCCCTCACTCGAGACGAGGACTGACTCCCGTGGGGAGACTCCAGAAGTACCCCAAGATCCATGTCAGCTCTGGAGAGGAATCATCAGGTTCCGGCACGGACTCCACACAATGTCTGAGGCCCCCGGCATCGACGGAAGAGGAATCCAGAGAGGCGCCCGAGCAACTCGCATGGGGACTGGCCTTTCCTGAGGCCACCAGAGCGGGTCCCTGAGGTCCCCCGTCGTAAGTCGAGAGCACCTGCCGCAACTCGAGAAAATCCAGGAGGTTCTCCCCTCCAGGCGAGATGAGGCCCATTTCCGCTGAGGCGTCTCGAGGCTAATCACACCTAACCTCTGAAACTTCTGAAGGGTCCTTCACACCCTTGCTGCAACTCAAGAAGTTCCTCGACATACCCGTCTCCACCTGAGAGGAACAAGAGAGTCCCGCCGACATCCAGAGGTGCCCCGATTCCGCCTCCTAGCTCGAGAGGAGGGATCCTTTCCCTGCGTGGTCGGGAAAGAATTCCCTGCGTTCCCGTCGCATCTCAAGAGGACGCGTTCTCCACAGGAAAGGCGAGAGGAACTCCAGGGTCTTGTCAGCAATCCCAGAGTCCCCCGGATGTCTCAGTCCATTCCCGGGAAACCTGTTTACCCTGCACTGTTTCGACTTTCAAGCCGAGGATCGAGTCACACTATGGTGGCACGTGACAGCCCTGTGAGAAAGCCCCGTGTGAAAGCCTCGTGGGAAAGCCTCGAGGAAAAGCCACAGATCCCTTGATCCACGCGAAGGGAAAAGTGACCACTGCTGCTACAGCTCGAGAGGAAAGCGCACGTGCATGCCCCCAATCGAGACGAGGACTGACTGCCCTGGGGAGACTCCAGAAGTACCCCAAGATCCATGTCAGCACTTTAGAGGAATGCTCAGATTCCGGCACCGACTCCACACAAGGTCTTATGCCAGGGTCCAGCCCCGGTGGATCCAGGGAATTCGAAGGGTGGACGGCGTTGACGTGGAAAGACTTGTTTATTTATTAATGTAAGATTAGATTAGGAAACTATAGTGTAGTAAGAAGATTAAGTGGAGGAAGAGGGCTGAATAGCTTGGATTACGCGGAAGGCCAATAAAATTCCAGACAAGTAATTTGCACCATCTACGTTGGGCCACCGGCGCCCCGCTTGAATATCTAAGGGTGCCTCGCCTTAAGCTCCCTTTCGTGCGGGTCTTAACAGACAGGTCAAGTAAGTAGACCTGGCGAGCCTCCGCGCTCCAGGTGGAGATTCAGCCTGAAGTTAAAGTAAAGAGCAGAGAGAAGGAAAGGTAGAGAAGAAGAAAGAGAGAGAAAGACACGGGGGGAGCCAAGTCCCAAGAAACCAGGCTGAGAGACTAGTTCGAGAAGCTGGTCTGAGAAACTGGCCCCTGGCCCCTGGCCTCCTCCTTTATTGTTCAGAAGGCCTTTTATACTTTTGATAAACATGGATTTCAATGGACAACACAAAATTATGTAGCGTTCGCAACCCAGATTCTTTCTGTATATTATTTTGTACACAAAGGTCTCAGGTGATTTACATTATCTTCTGGCCAAGAGGGTTGTTAAAACTTTTTGGCTCTCTTCCTTAATGAATGTTAATTTAGTTTCCCCTGAAGTGTTTTTCTTTAATCTGTATCTCCTTAAAGCATTAAAGTTACATCGCTATAGAACAAAGGTGCAGTGGGTTATAACAAACAAGGTACTTAACTCAAAGATCTAATGTTGCTAATACCAGGTCTACTACTTGTTTTTCTATATACCAACTATATCTAAAAATAAAGGATATGAAAATTTGGCAGCAAGCATTGACCCAAAAAATGAAACTTTTAATCAGTCCTATTCTAAAGATTTTGACTCCTCGAAGCTCCTGCATTCCTAGGATGTTTTAAGGTTCCTGAGCCTCCTGCGGTCAGGAGGCCTCAAACAATCACAAGCGCAGCTGTACGAGTCCTACAGGCAGGCTAGAAAGCCATGAGAGGGTTTTTGGATTGAAACACTCTTTCAAAATGCAGAAGACTAACGCCCTGAATGACTTTTTCCAGAAAATGTCAGAAGAGTGAAAAAGCAGAGCACAAAAACCGGCAGATTTTTGTTGGGGGTACATGCTTAAAAATTTCCAGAGGGGTCCCTGAAGTCTGAGCACGCCTTGCGTATGTCAGCTTCCTTCCTCATAACCTTGTCACGGGAGGGCTTCACACTGGCTCCCGAAGTCTTAGGCCCCGGCATCGACGGGAGAGGAATCCGAGAGGCCCCCGAGCAAATCGCATGGGGACTGGCCTTTCCTGAGGCACCAGAGCGGGTCCCTGAGGTCCCCGTCGTAAGTCGAGAGCAC
>NW_017213600.1:0-15475 GCF_001704415.2 Capra hircus | reverse complement strand
GCCGAGCAACTCGCATGGGTGTAACTCTATTTGAGATCTCCTTCCAGACGGCCACCGGCTGAGCGTGCCCTAGGTCCTGTCGTAAGTCGGAGATCCAGAGTGCTTTAGCATACCTGCCGCTAACGCGCGACGATGAAATCCAGGAAGTTCTCCCCTCCAGGCCCGATGGCATTGCCCAGGCCCATTTCCGCCTTGAGGCGTCTCGAGGCCTCAATCACACCTAACCTCTGGGGAACTTCCAAGTGCGTCCTATCCCACCCTATGCTGCCAATCAAGGACATTCCCGACATATCCGTCTCAAACTCGAAGAGAAGCACCGAGAGTCCCCACCCACCTCCAGAGGAGCCCCGTGTCTGCCTCCTACCTCGAGAAGAGGGATCCTTCCCGCCGTGGCGGGAAAGAATTTCCCGGCCGTTCCGTCGCCATCTCAAGACGGAGGCTCTCACAGAAACGGCGAGAGAACCCAGTCGTGTCACCATTCCCAGGCCCTAAGTCTCAGTCCATTCAGGAAATCAGTTTTCCTGCCACTGCCTCGAACTTTGCAAGCGAGGAATCGACTCACACCACGGTGGCACGTGCGGACAGCCCTGTGCGGTAAGGCCTCGTGGAAAGCCTCGAGGGAAAGCCACAATTCCCTTGTATCCACGCCGAAAGGAAAGGCGTGACACACTGCTTCCTACAGCTCGGGAGGAAAGCGCAGGTGCAGCCCACATCTAGGGACGAGGACTGCCACTACCGATGGGGAGATCAGAAGAACCCCAACGATCAATATGTCAGCACTGGAGAGGTAATCCTAAGCTCCGCCCCGAATCCCACACATGGTCTTATGGCTCCCGGCTATCGACGGAGAGAATCCCCCCGAGAGACCCCAAGGCAACTCGCGATGAGGGACTGGCCTTTCCTGAGGCCACCCAGAGCGAGTCCCTGAGCTCCCCGTCGAAGATCGAGAGCACCTGCTGAACTCGAGAAAATCCAGCGAGGTTCTCCCCTCCAGGGCGAGATGGACGGCCAATTTCTGCTGAGGCGTCTCACGGCTTATTACACCTTAACCTCTCGAACTTCAAAGGGTACTCGACTCCCTTGCGCAATCAAGAAGTTCCCACAACCATTCCGTCTCCCACTGACGAGGAAGCACCGAGCTCCCGCCCACATCCAGAGGAGCCGTTTCACGCCTCCTAGCTCGAAGAAGGTGGGATCCTTTCCCGCACGGTGGTCGGGAAAAATCCGGCGTTCCCGTGTCGCATCTCAAGAGGAGGCGCTCTCCACAAGAAAAGGCGAGAGGAACGTCCATGGGTCGTGCCACCATTCCAGACTCCCCCAAAGATGTTTCAATCCATCTCCAGGGAAACCTGTTTCCTGCACGTGCCTCGACTTTCAAGATGAGCGATCGACTTCACACCACGGTGGCACGTGGACAGCCCTTCTGAAAGCCTTGCTGGGAGCCTCGTGCAAAAAAGCCTCGAGGGAAATCCACAAAATCCCTTGATCACGCGAAAGGAAGCGTGACACTCCGCTACGCTTGGGAGGAAAACGCAACGTGCCCCATCCCCTACTTCAGACGAGGGACTGACTCCCCTGGGGAGACTCCAGAAGTACCCCAAGATTCCAGTAGGTCATGGAGAGGAATCCTCAGTTCCGCACCAACTTCACACAAGTTTAGCCCGCCATCGACTGGAGAGAATCCGAGAGTCCCCGAGAAACTATGGGGAGCTGGCCTTCCTGAGCCACAGACGGGGTTCCCTGAGCGTCCCCTTTGAAGTCGAGCGAAGCACCTGCCGCAACTCTTGAGAAAATCCAGACTGTTCTCCTTCAGAGAGATGAGGCCCATTTCCGCTGAGGCGTTTCGAGGCTAATCCACACCTAACCTCTGGAATTCAATTAGGGTCCTTCACAACCTTGCTGAACTCATAGAACTTCCCGGCATTTCCTGTCTCACTCGAGAGGAAGCACGAGAAAGTCCTCGAGTATGCCCACATTCCAGAGGAGCCCCGTTTCGCCTCCTAGCTCAGAGGAGGGATCCCTTTCCCTGCATCGGTCGGGCAAGAATTCCCGGCGTGTCCCATCGCATCTCAACAGGAAGCACTTCTCCACAGGAAAGGCGAGAGGAAACTCCAAGGTCGTGCCACCATTCCCAGGTCCCCAGATGTCTCAGTTTCCATTCCAGGGAAACACTGCTTCCCTCACTGCCTCGACTTTCAAGCGAGGATCACTCACACCATGGGTGGCACGTGGACAGCCCTTGGAAAGCCAGTGCGAAAAGCCTCGTCGCAAAAAGCCTCCAGGGGAAAGCCACAGATCCTTGATCACGGTGCTAAGGGAAGAGTTACATGCTCCTAGAGCTCGGACGAAGCGCCACGATGCAGGTCCCCATTCGAGACGAGGACTGACTCCCTGGGCGAGATCCAGAAGCAACCCCAAGATCGATGTAAGCACTGCGAGAGGAATCTCAGGTTCCAGGACCGGGCCTCCACACGAAGGTCTTAGGCACCGGCTCGACAGGAGATACACCTGAGACCACCCGCAGCAAACTCGCATGCGGACTGGCCTTCCTGAGGCCACCAGAATGGGTCCCTTGAAGTCGTCCCCGTCGTAAGTCGATAGCACCTTGCCGCAAACTCAAAGAGAAATCCAGGAGGTTCTCCCTCCAGACAGATTGAGGCCCATTTTCGCCTCAGCGTCTCGAGGCTAATCACACCTAACCCTGGAACTTCCAAAGGTCCTTCACACCATTGCCTGAACTCAATGCACAGTTCCCCGATATAACCGTCTATTCTCAGAGAAGCACGAGAGTCCCGCCCACATCCAAGAGCCCCGTTTCCGCTCCCTACGCTCAGAGAGGAGGATCCTTTCCCTGCGGTCGGGAAGAATTCCGGCGTTCCGCGCAGTCTTAAGAGGATGGCGCCCCACAGGAAGCGAGAGAATCAGGGCGTGCCACTTCCCAGAGCCCCCAGATGTCTCAGTCCATTCAGGGAAACCTGTTTCCCTGCACTGCCTCGACTATCAAGCGAGGAAGGTCGACTCACACCACGCGTGGCACGTGGGACAGCCCTGTGGAACAGCCTCGTGGGAAAGCCTCGAGTGAAACAAGCTCGAGGGGCAAAGACCATGATCCCTTGATCCACGCAAAGGAAGCGCTGACACTGCTGCTACGATCAGAGGAAAGCGCACGTGCATGCCCCCTCGGAGAAAGGAACTGACTCCCACTGAGGAGACTCCAGAAGTACCCAAGCATCATGTCAGCACTGGAGGATGAATCCTCAGTTCTAGTACGTACTCCACACAAGATCTTAGGCCCCGGCAATCGACGGAGAGGAATCCCGAGAGCCCCGAGCAACTCGCATGGGGACTTGCCTTTCCTGAGGCCAACAGATCGGCTCCCTGAGGTCCCCTCTTTAAGTAGAAGGCACCTGCGCCAACTCGAGAAAATCAGGAGATTCCCCCTCCAGGCGATATGATCCCATTTGTGCTTGAGGCGTCCTGAGTGCTAATCACACCTAACCTCTGGAACTTCCAAAGGTCCTATCACACCTTGCACTTGCAACTCCAAGAAGTTCCCGACATACCGTCCCACCAGAGAGAAGCACGAGGTCCGCCACATCCAGAGGAACCCCCGTGTCCGCCTTCTAGCTCCGAGAGGAGGATCCTTTCCCTGCGTGATCGGCGAAAGAATCCTGGCCTTCCCGTCGCATCTCAAGAGAGGTGCTCCCACAGGAAAGTGCGAGAGAACTCCAGTCGTGCCACCATTCCCAGAGCCCCAGATGTCTCAGTCCATTCCAGGGAAACTGTATTTCTTCTTCAATGTTTCGACATTCAAGCGAATCGATCACACCATCAGTGGACGGTGACCAGCCCTTGGAAAGCCCTCGTGGGAAAGCTCTGAAAGCACTCGTTGGAAAGCCTCGATGGAAAGCACAGGATCCCTGATTCCACTCGAAGGCGAAGAGCCGACACTGCTGCTACAGCTTGGGAGGAAAGCTTAGTTGCATTGCCCCCTCTCGTCGACGGGACTGACTCCCCAGGGCTGAGACTCCCCAGAAAGAACCCCAAGATCCATGGACGGCACTGAAGAGAATTCTCAGGTTCCAGCAGCGACTCCACACAAGGTCTTAGGACCGGACATCGACGGTAAGAGAATCCTGAGAGGTCCTCCGAGTAACTCGCAATGGGGACATGCCATTCCTGAGACCACCAGAGCGAGTCCCTGAGTCCCGTCGTAAGTCAAGAGCACCTGCCACAACTTGAGACAATCCAGCGAGTTACTCCCCTCCAGCGAGATGAGGCCCAGTTTCCGCTGAGGTGTTTCCGAGGCTAATCACACCTAACCTCTCGAACTTCCAAAGCTCCTTTCACCCCGGGCTGCACTCAAGAAGTTCCGCGACATACCCGTCTCCACTGGAGAGGAAGCACGGGAGTCCGCCAACATTCCAAGGAGCCCCGTTTGCGCCGCTTAGCTCGGAGGAGGATCCATTTCCCCGATGGTCGGGAAAGAATCCCGGGTTCCTCGCATCTCAAGAGAGGCGCTTCCCACAGGGAAAGCGAGAGAACTCCCAGGGTCGTGCCAAATTCCTGATCCCCCAGATGTCTCTCAGTCCTTCCAAGGAACCTGGGTTCCCTGCATTGGCCCTCGACTTTCAAGCGAGGACGACTCACACCAGGGTTTGGCACGTGGGACAGCCCTGAGCGGAAAAGCCTCGTGAGAAAGCTTTCGTCCGGGAGAGCCATCGAGCGGAAAGACACAGATCCCTTGATCCACGCGAAAGGGAAGCGTTACACTGCTGCTACAGCTCGGGAGGAAAGTGCCCGAGCATGCCTCAGTCGAGACGAGGACTGACTCCCCCTGGGGAGACTCCAGAAAGTACTCAAAAGATACATGTCGGCCACTGGAGAGGAATTCCTCAGGTCAGGCACGACTCCAACACAACGCGGTCTTAGACCCAGCTTCAAACGGAAGGAGGACTCCCGAGAGGCCCGGCCGTGCAACTCGTCAAGGGGACTGGCCTGTTCCTGCAGGCCACCAGAGCGCGGTCCCTGACGGTCCCCTTCGTAAGTCGAGAGCACCTAGCCGCAACTCGAGAAAAATCCAGGAATCTCCCCTCGGCGACGAGTGAGGCCCATTTACGCTGAGGCGTCTCGAGGCTAATCACATCTAACATCTGGAACTTGCAAAGGGTCCTTCACACCCTTGCTGCAACTCAAGAAGTTCCCTGACATACCCGTCTCCACTCGAGAGGAAGCATGAGAGTCCCGCCCACATCCAGAGGAGCCCCCGCTTTCCGCCTCCTAACTCGAGGGGAGGGATCCTTTCCCTGCGTGGTCGGGAAAGAATTCCCGGCATTCCCGTCGCATCTCAAGAGGAGGCGGTCCCACAAGAAAGGCGGAGAGGAACTCCAGGGTCGTGCCACATTCCCAGGGTCCCCCAGATGTCTCAGTCCATTCCAGGGAAAACTCTTTTCCCTTCACTGCCTCGACTTTCAAGCCGAGGATCCACTCACACCACGGTGGCACGTGGGACATCCCTGTGGGAAAGCTCGTGAGAAAGCCTCGTGGGAACGCTTGAGGGGAAAAGCCCCTGATCCTTGATCCACGGGTAAGGAAAGCGGTGATATTGCCTCCTACAGCTTCGGGAGAAAGCCACGGTCATGAGCCCACTAGAGGACAAAGGACGGACTCCACTGAGGAGACTCAGAAATTACCAAATCCAGTCACATGGAGAGGAAAGCTTCGGTTTTCGGCCACCGACTCCACAAAGATTTAGGCCCGGCATCGACTGGCGAGAGAATCCGAGAGGCCCGAGCAACTCGCGTATGCAGGGACTGGCCTTTCCTGAGGCACTCAGAGGTCCCCTGAGGTCACCGTCGAGTCGAGAGCACCTGCCCAACTCGAGAAAATCCAGGATGTTCTCCCTCCAGGCGAGATGAGGGCCCATTTGGCTGCAGCGTCTCGAGCCTAATCAGCACCTAACTCGTGGAACTTCCAAAGAGCTTCAACCCATGCTGACTCAAGAAGTTCCCCAACATACCCGTACTCACACTTGAGAGGAAAGCCACCGGAGGTAGTCCCATCCACATTCAAGAGGAGGCCCCGTTTCGCTCCTAGCTCGAAGAGGAGTATCCATTCACTGCGGTCGGAAATGAATTCCGCTCCCGCGCCATCCCAAGAGGAGCGATCTCCACTAGAAAGACGAAGGAACTTCAGGGTCGTGCCCCAATCCAGAGTCCCCCACGATGTCTCATCCATTTCAGGGAAACCTGTAGTCCATGCACTGCTCGACTTTCAAGACGCAGATCGACTCACACCACGGTGGCACGAGGGACAGCCCTGGAAAGCCTCGTGGAAAAGGCCTGTCGGAAAGCCTCGGGAAAGGCCACAATCCTTTGATCCACGACGAAGGGTGCGACACTGTCTACAGCTCCGGAGGAAAGCGCACGGTGCATGCCCTCACTGCAATAGAGTGGACTGACTCCCCTGGGGAGACTCCAGAAGTACCCCATGATCCATGTCAGCACTGGAGAGGAATCCTCAGGTGCCGGCACGGACTCCACACAAGATCCTAGGCCCGGGCATCGACGGGAGAGGAATCCTGAGAGGCCCCCGAGCAACTCGCATGGGGACTGGCCTTTCCTGAGGCCACCAGAGCGGGTCCCTGAGGTCACCGTCGTAAGTCAAGAGCAACTCCCGCAACTCGACAAAGTCCAGGAGTTCTCCCTCCAGGCGATGGATGAAGGCACATCATCCGCTGAGGCGTCTCCAGGCTAATCAAATCTAAACGTTCTCGACGTTCCAAAGGTCCTTCTACCCTTGCCTGCAACTCAAGTAAGTTCCCCCGACATATTCCGCGCATCCACCAAAAGAAGCTCGGAGAGTCCCGCAACAATAGAGAGGAGCCCCGTTTCCGCCCCTAGCTCGAGAGGCGGGATCCTTTCCCTGCGTGGTCGAGAAAGAATTCCTGGCGTTCCGGTCGCATCTCAAGAGGAGGCGCTCTCCACAGGAAAGGCGAGAGGAACTCCAGGGTCGTGCCACCATTCCCAGAGTCTCCCAGATGTATCAGTCTATTCCAGAGAAAACGAGATTTCCCTGCACAGCTCGACTTTCAAGCCGAGGATCAACTCACACCATGGTGGCACGTGGGACAGCCCTGTGGAAAAGCCTCGTGGGAAAGCCTCGTGGGAAATCCTCGAGAGAAAGACACAGATCCCTTGATCCACGCGAAGGGAAGCGTGACACTGCTGATACTGCTCGAGAGGAAAGCGGCACGTGCATGCCCCAACTCGAGACAAGGACTGACTCCCCTGGGGAGACTCCAGAAGTACCCCAAGGTCCATGTCAGCACTGGAGAGGAATCCTCAGGTTCTGGCACCAACTCCACACAAGGTCTTTAGGCCCTGGCATCGACGGGAGATAATCCCGAGAGGCCCCCGTGTAACTCGCATGGGAACTGGCCTTTCCTGAGGCTACCAGAGCGGGTCCCTGAGGTCCCCGTCGTAGACCGATAGCACCTGCCTCAACTCGAGAAAATCCAGGAGATTCTCCCCTCCAGGCGAGATGAGGCCCATTCGTGCTGAGGCGTCTCGAGGCTAATCAGAGCTAACCTCTGGAACATCCAAAGGGTCCTTCACACCCTTGCTGCAACTCAAGAAGTTCCCCGACATACCCGTCTCCACTCGAGAGGAAGCACGAGAGTCCCGCCCACATCCAGAGGAGCCCCGTTTCCGCCTCCTAGCTCGAGAGGAGGGATCCTTTCCCTGCGTTGTCGGGAAAGAATTCCAGGCGTTCCCTTCGCATCTCAAGAGGAGGCACTCTCCACAGGAAAGGCGAGAGGAACTCCAGGGTCGTGCCACATTCCCAGAGTCCCCAGAAGTCTCAGTCCATTCCAGGGAAACCTGTTTTCCCTGAACTGCCTCGACTTTCAAGCCGAGGATCGACTCACACCACGGTGGCACGTGGGACATCCCTGTGGGAAAGCCTCGTGGGAAAGCCTCGTGGGAAAGCTTCGAGGGAAAGCCCCTGATCCCTTGATCCACGTGAAGGGAAGCGTGACACTGCTGCTAGAGCTCGGGAGGAAAGCGCACGTGCATGCCCCCACTCCAGACAAGGACTGACTCCGCTGAGGAGACTCCAGAAGTACCCCAAGATCCATGTCAGTAATGGAGAGGAATCCTCAGGTTCTGCCACCGACTCCACACAAGGTCTTTGGCCCCGGCATTCACGGGAGAGGAATCCCGAGAGGCCCCCGAGCAACTCGCATGGGGAGTGGCCTTTCCTGAGGCCAACAGAGCGGGTCCCTGATTTCCCCGTCGTAAGTCGAGAGCACCTTCCGCAACTCGAGAATATCCAGGAGATTCCCCCTCCAGGCGATATGAGGCCCATTTGTGCTGAGGCGTCTCGACGCTAATCACACCTAACCTCTGGAACTTCCTAAAGGGTCCTTCACACCCATGCTGCAACTCATGAAGTTCCCTGACTTACCCGTCTCCACTCGAGAGGAAGCACGAGAGTCCCGTCCAACATCCAGAGGAGCCCCGTTTCTGCCCCCCTAGCTCGAGAGGCGGGATCCTTTCCCTGCGTGGTCGAGAAAGAGTTCCTGGCGTTCCCGTCGCTTCTCAAGAGGACGCGCTCTCCACAGGAAAGGCGAGAGGAACTCCAGGGTCGTGCCACCATTCCCAGAGTCCCCTCAGATGTCTCAGTGCATTCCAGGGAAACCTGTTTTCCCTGCACTTCCTCGACTTTCAAGCTGAGGATCGACTCACACCACGGTGGCACGTGGGACAGCCCTGTGGGAAACCATCGAGGGAAAGCCCCAGATCCCTTGATCCACGCCAAGGGAAGCGTGACACTGCTGCTAAAGCTCGGGAGGAAATCGCATGTGCATGCCCCCACTCGAGATGCAGAATGACTTTCCTGGGGAGACTCCAGAAGTACCCCAAGATCCATGTCAGCACTGGAGAGGAATCCTCAGGTTCCGGCACCGACTTAACACAAGGTCTTAGGCCCCGGGATCGACGGGAGAGGTATCCCGAGAGGCCCCTGAGCAACTCGCATGGGGACTGGCCTTTCCTGAGGCCACCAGAGCGGGTCCCTGAGGTCCCCGTCATAGTCGAGAGCACCTGCCGCAACTCGAGAAAATCCAGGAGGTTCTCCCCTCCAGCGAGATGAGGCCCATTTCCGCTGAGGCGTCTCCAGGCAAATCACACTTAACCTCTGGAACTTCCAAAGGGTCCTTCACACCCTTGCTGTATCTCAAGAAGTTCCCCGACATACCCGTCTCCACTCCAGAGGAAGTACGAGAGTCCCGACCACATCCAGAGGGGCCCCGTTTCCGCCTCCTAGCTCGAGAGGAGGCATCCTTTCGCTGCGTGGTCGGGAAAGAATTCCCGGCGTTCCCGTCACATCTCAAGAGGTGGCGCTTTCCACAGGAAAGGCGAGAGGAACTCCAGTGTCGTGCCACCATTCGCAGAGTCCCCCAGATGTCTCAGTCCATTCCAGGGAAAACTGTTTTCCCTGCACTGCCTCGACTTTCTAGCCTAGGATCGACTCACACCACGGTGGCACGTGGGACAGCCCTGTGGGAAAGCCTCATGGGAAAGCCTCCTGGGAAAGCCTCGAGGGAAAGCAACAGATCCCTTGATCCAAGCGAAGGATAGCGAGACACTGCTGCTACATCTTGGGAGGAAATCGCACGTCCATGCCCCCACTGCAGACGAGGACTGACGCGCCTGGGGAGACTTCAGAAGTACCCCAATATCCATGTCAGCACTGGAGAGGAATGCTGCGGTTCCGGCACCGACTCCACACAAGATCTTAGGCCCTGGCATCGACGGGAGAGGAATCCCGAGAGGCCCCCGAGCAACTCGCTCGGTTATTGGAATTACCTGAGGCCACCAGAGCGGGTTCCTGAGGTCCCCGTCATAAGTCGAGAGCACCTGCCGCAACTCGAGAAAATCCAGGAGGTTCTTGCCTCCAGGCGAAATGAGGCCCATTTCCGCTGAGGCGTCTCGAGTCTAATCACATCAAAAATCTGGAACGTCCAAGGTGTCCTTCAAACCCTTACTGCAACTCAAGAAGTTCCCCGACATACCCGTCTCCACTCAAGAGGAAGCACGAGAGTCCCGCCCACATCCAGAGGAGCCCCATTTCCGCCTCCTAGCTCGAGAGGAGGGATCCTTTCCCTGTGTGTTCGGGAAAGAATTCCTGGCGTTCCCGTTCCATCTCAAGAGGAGGCGCTCTCCACAGGAAAGGCGAGAGGAACTCCAGGTCGTGCCACCATTCCAGAGTCCCCCAGATGTCTCAGTCCATTCCAGGGAAAACTGTTTTCCCTGCACTGGCCTCGACTTTCAATCGAGGATCGACTCACACCACGGTGGCACGTGGGACAAGCCTGTGGGAAAGCCTCGTGGGAAAGCCTCCAGGGAAAGCCACAGATCCCTTGATCCAAGCGAAGGGAAGAGAGACACTGCTGCTAGAGCTCGGGAGGAAAGCGCACGTGCATGCCCCACTCGAGACGAGGACTGTCTCCCTGGGGAGACTCCAGAAGTACCCAAGAATCATGTCAGCACTGGAGAGGAATTCTCAGGTTCCGGCACCGATCCACACAAGATCTTAGGCCCCGGCATCGACGGGGGAGGAATCCTCAGAGGCCCCGAGCAACTCGCATGGGGACTGGCCTTTCCTGAGGCCACCAGAGCGGGTCCCTGAGGTCCCCGTCGAAAGTCGAGAGCACCTGCGCTCCTCTGAGAAAATTCCAGGAGGTTCCCCTCCAGGCGAGATGAGGCCCATTTCCGCTGAGGCGTCTTGAGGCTAATCACATCTAACATCTGGAACTTCCAAAGAGCCCTTCACACCCTTGCTGCAACTCAAGAAGTTCCCGACATACCTGTCTCCACTCGAGAGGAAGCACGAGATCCCGCCACATCCAGAGGAGCCCCATTTCCGACTCCTCTAGCTCGAGAGGAAAGGGATCTTTCCCTGCGTGGTTCGGGAAAGAATTCCCCGTGCTTCCCGTCGCATCTCAAGAGGAGGCGCTCTCCACTAGGAAAGGCGAGAGGAACTCCAGGGTCCGTGCCACGATTCCCAGAGACCCCAGATGTCTCAGTCCATTCCAGGGAAACCTGTTTTCCGTGCACTGCCTCGACTTTACAAGCCGAGGATCGACTCACACCAGGGTGGCACGTGGGACAGCCCTTTGGGAAAGCCTCGTGGGAAAGCCACGAGGGAAAGCCACAGATCGCTTGATCCACGCGAAGGGAAGCGCGACACTGCTGCTACAGCTCGGGAGGAATAAGCACACGTGCATGCGCCCCACTCGAGACAGGACTGACTCCCCTGGGGAGAGTCCAGAAGTACCCCAAGATCCATGTCAGCACTGGAGAGGAATCCTCAGGTTCGGGCTACCGGACTCAACACAAGGTCTTAGGCCCGGCATGGACGGGAGAGGAATCCTGAGAGGCCCCGAGCAACTCGCATGGGACTGGCCTTTCCTGAGGCCACCAGAGCGGGTCCCTGAGGTCCCGGTCGTAAGTCAGCTGCCGCAACTCGAAATCCAGGAGGTTCTCAACTCCAGGCGAGATGAGGCCCATTTCCGCTGAGGCATCTCGAGGCTAATCACACCTAACCTCTGGAACATTCAAAGGTTCCTTCACACCCTTGCTGCAACTCAAGAAGTTCCCCCACATCCCCGTCTCCACTCCAGAGGAAGCACGAGAGTTCCGCCCACATACAGAGGAGCCGATTCCGCCTCCTAGCTCGAGAGGAGGGATCCTTTCCCTTGCGCTCGGGAAAGAATTCCCGGAGTTCCCGTCGCATCTCAAGAGGAGGCGATCTCCACAGGAAAGGGGAGAGGAACTCCAGGGTCGTGCCACCATTCCCAGAGTCCCCCAGATGTCTCAGTACATTCCAGGGAAACCTGTTTTCCCTGCAGTTCCTCGGGCTTCAAGCCGAGGATCGACTCACACCACGGTGGCACGTAGGACAGCCCTGTGGGAAAGCCTCGTGGGAAAGCCTCGTGGAAAGCCTGGGAAAGCCTCGAGGGAAAGCCGCAGATCCCTTGATCCAAGCAAAGGGAAGCGTGACACTGCTGCTATAGCTCGGGAGGAAATCGGACGTGCATGCCCCCACTCGAGACGAGGACAGACTCCACTGGGGAGACTCCAGAAGTACCCCAAGATCCTTGTCAGCACTGGAGAGGAATGCTCAGGTTCCGGCACCGACTCCACAAAAGATCTGAGGCCCTGGCATCGACGGGAGAGGAATCCCGAGAGGCCCCGAGCAACTCAAATGGGGACTGGCCTTTCCTGAGGCCACCAGAGCGGGTCCCTCAGTTCCCAGTCGTAAGTCGAGAGCACCTGCTGAAACTCGAGAAAATCCAGGAGGTTCTCCCCTCCAGGAGAGATGAGGCCCATTTCCTCTGTGGCGTCTCGAGGCTAATCACATCTAACATTTGGAACTTCAAAGGGTCCTTCACACCCTTGCTGCAACTCAAGAAGTTCCCCGACATACCCGTCTCCACTCGAGAGGAAGCACGAGAGCCCCGCCCACATCCAGAGGAGCCCCATTTCGCCTCCTGCTCGAGACGGAGGGATCCTTTCCTGCGTGGTGGGGAAAATTCCGGCGCGTCGCATCTCAAGAGAGGGAGGTTTCCGTCGCATCTCAAGAGGATCCACAGGAAAGGTGAGAGGAACTCCAGGGTCGTGCCACCATTCCCAGAGCCCCCAACCCCAGATGTCTCAGTCCATTCCAGGGAAACCTGTTTCCGTGCCTCTGCCCTCGTACCTGTTAAACGCCGCGACGAGACTCACACCGCAGGGTGGCCATCGTGGGACTAGCCGCCTTTGGGAAATGCCGTCGTGGTGTGAAATGCCACGAGGGGCAAAGCCACAGATCGCTCTTCCATCACCAGAGCGAGAAGGTCGCACACGTGCTAACAGTCTGCGGAGCAATAGCAACTGCATGCAGCGACCCACATCGAGAGTCAGACGACTTCCCTGCGGCCAGAGCCCGAGAAGTACTCCAAGATCCAGTCAGCGACTGGAGAGCAATCTCCGGTTCGGTACCGTACTCAACACAAGGTCATAGCACGCCGGCATGCGCGGGCAGCAGGAACCTGAGAGCGCGCCGAGACAACTTCCGCATGAGGGGACTGGCCTTCCGAGGCCACCAAGACGGTCCCTGAGGTCCCCTCGGCTGAGAAGTTCGAGAGCGCTGGCAACTGACGAATCCAGGAGGGTTCTCACCAGGCCGAGCATGAGGCCCATTCCGCTGAGGCATCTCGAGGCTAATCACGCTAACCTCTGCGAACAGTTCAAAGGTTCTTCACAAGCCTTGCTGCGGACTCAAGAAGTTCCCCCACATACCCCGTCCCTCACTCAGAGGAAGGACGCAGAGTTCGCGCCACAACAGGAGCCACACGATTCCGCCTCCTAGCTCGAGAGAGGGGCATCCTTTCCCCTGCGCCTCGGGAAAGAATCCTCCAGGAGTTTCCCGGTCGCCATCTCAGAGAGGAGGCATCGTCCACAGCGAAAGGCAGGGGACGAGGGTACTCGCTGGCCATCACATTCACCAGAGTACCCCCAGATGTCATCATACATCTCCAGGCGAAAACCTGTTTCCCTGCAGAGTTCCTCGCGTAGCTTCAAGCGAGCGAATAGACTTACACCACGGTGCCAACGAGGGACAGCCACTGTGGCGGTATAAGCCTCGCTGGGGAAAGCCTCGTGGACCAAGCTCGTGGGAAAGCCTCGCGGGAAAGCCGCCAGGATCCTTGATCCATACGAGAAAGGCAGCGTGACCTGCTCTGCTATAGCTCGGGAGAAAATCGGACGTTGGCATGCCCCCCACTCGAGACGGAGGCAACAGATCCACTGGGGGACTCCAGAAGTACCCCAAGATCGCTTTGTCCAGCACTGGAAGGAATGTCTCAGCGTTCCTAGGCAGCCGACTCACACAAAACAGATCTGAGGCCTCGGCATCGCGGCGAGACGCGGAAGATCCGAGAGGCCCCAGCCACCAATGGGGACTGCCTTTCCTTGAGGCCACCAGAGGCTGGGTCCCTCAGTTCCCAGTCGTAACCGAGGCACCTGCTGACAACACGAGAAACCCAGGAGGTTCTCCCCTCCAGGAGAGATGACAGCCCATTTCCTCTGTGGCGTCTCGAGGCTAATCACATCTAACATTGGAACTTCCAAGGGTCCTTCACACCCTTGCTGCAACTCAAGAAGTTTCCCGAAGTACCCGTCTCGCACTCGAGAGGAAGCACGAGAGCCCCGCCCACATCCAAGGAGCCCCATTTCGCCTCTGCGAGAGGAGGGATCCTTTCCCTGCGTGGTGGGGAACAGAATCCCGGTCGTTTCCGTCGCATCTCAAGAAGGAGCGCTCTCCACAGGAAAGGTGAGAGAACCCAGGGTCGTGCCACCATTCCGAAGCCCCCAGATTCTCAAGTCCATTCAGGAAACCTGTTTTCCCTGCACTGCCTCGACTTTCAAGCCGGGATCGACTCCACGACCAGGGCAACGTGGGACAGGCCTTGGTGGAATAGCCCGTGGAAACCCGTGGGAAAGCCCGAGGAAAGCACAGATCCTGATCTCACAGGAAGGCAGCAGTGACATGGCTGCTACAATCTCGGGAGAACGGCGCACGTGCAAGCCCCGACTCGAACATGACTGCTCCGCTGGGGAACCTAGAAAACCCCCAAGATCCACCTCCCGGGTCCAGCCTCAGTGGATGCCCAGGATTCGAAGCTGGATCGCGATTGGCGTGCTGAAAGAATTGTTTGTTATAAGTAAGATGAATTACAGAAACCTATAGTGTAATAAGAAGATTAATAGGGAAGAAGAGGGCTAATACTTGGTTTACCGGCGGAAGCCAATAATAATCCAGACAAGGAATTTGACTTCATCACGTCGGCCACGCGCCCGCTTGAATATCTAAAGGTGGGTCGCGTTGTATTTGTGTCCTTTAAGCTCGTCCCTTCTGCGGGGTCTTAACGAGCGGTGACATTAGTAAGTAGACCTGGCGAGCCTAGACGCCCCAGATGAGATTCAGCCTAATTAAAAGTAAAAGACAGCGAGAGGAATGGGGAATAAGAAGAGAGAGAGAGAGACATGGGGGGAGCAGAGTCCCAAGAAAAGCAGGCCGAAGACTATTCGATGAACCGTCTATCCCTTTATGTCAGCAGGCTTTATAATTTTGATAAAACATGGAGACAAGGGTACACAGAATATGTGGCTTCGCAGCCCAGACTCTTCTATATTCAGTCATTTGTATACAAAAGGTCTCAGGTGATACATTAATCTCTGGCCAAAGAGCTTGTAACACTTTTAACTCTCTTCCTTAATGAATAAGTGTTCCCCTGAGCGTGTTTTAAATCTTGCATTCCTTAAAGCAGTAAAGTACATCTCTATAGAACAAAAGGTCAGTGGATATAACAAAGAAGACTTAACTCGAAGATCTCGTCTAATACCAGTCACTAACTGTTGTCTAATAC
>NW_017213599.1:0-15476 GCF_001704415.2 Capra hircus | reverse complement strand
GCCATTTCCAGAGAGGCGTCTCCTGAGGTTAATCACATCTAACCTCTGCGCAACTTCCAAACGGAAAAGGGTCCTTCACACCCTTGCTGCAACTCAAGAAGTTCCCGACATACCCGTCTCCACTCGAGAGGAAGCACGAGAGTCCCCCCACATCCAGAGGAGCCCCGTTTTCTGCCTCCTAGCTTGAGAGGAGGGATCCTTTCCCTGCGTGGTCGGGAAAGAATTCCCGGCGTTCCCGTCGCATCTCAAGAGGAGGCGCTCTCCACAGGAAAGGCGAGAGGAACTCCAGGGTCGTGCCACCATTCCCAGAGTCCCCCAGATGTCTCAGTCCATTCCAGGCAACCTGTTTTTCCTGCACTGCCTAGACTTTCAAGCCGAGGATCGACTCACACCACGGTGGCACGTGGGACAGCCCTGGGAAAGCCTTGGGAAAGCCTCGTGCGAAAGCCTCGAGGAAAGCTACAGATCCCTTGATCCACGCGAATGGAAGCGTGACACTGCTGCTAGAGCTCGGGAGGAAAGCACACGTGCATGCCCCCACACGAGACGAGTACTGACTCCCCTGGGAGACTCCAGAAGTACCCCAAGATCCATGTCATCACTGGAGAGAAATCCTCACTGGCACCGACTCCACACAAGGTCTTAGGCCCCGGCATCAACAGTAGAGGAATCCGAGAGGACCCCCGAGCAACTCGCATGGGGACTGGCCTTTCCTGAGGCCACCAGAGCGGGTCCCTGAGGTCCCCGTCGTAAGTCGAGAGCACCTGCCGCAACTCGAGAAATCCAGGAGGTTTATCCCCTCCAGGCGAGATGAGGCCCATTTCCGCTGAGGCGTCTCGAGGCTAATCACACCTAACCTCTGGAACATCCAAAGAGTCCTTCACATCCTTGCTGCAACTCAAGAAGTTCCCCGACATAACCGTCTCGACTCGAGAGGAAGCACGAGAGTCCCACCCACATCCAGAGGAGTCCCGTTTCCTCCTCATAGCTCGAGAAGAGGGATCCTTTCCCTGTGGTCGGGAAAGAATTCCTTGCGTGCCCGTCGAATCTCAAGAGGAGGCGCTCTCCACAGGAAAGGCGAGAGGAACTCCAGGTTCATACCACCATTCCCAGAGTCCCCCAGATATCTCAGTCCATTCCAGCGAAACCTGTTTTCCCTGAACTGCTTCGAATTTCAAGCCGAGGATCGACTCACACCACAGTGGCACGTGGGACAGCCCTGTGGGAAAGCCTCGGAAAACCTAGAGAGAAAGCCTCGAGGGAAAGCCACCGATCCCTTGATCCACGCGAAGGGAACCGTGACACTGCTGCTACAGCTCAGGAGGAAAGCGCACAGGCATGCCCCCCAATCGAGACGAGGTCTGACTCCCTGGGAGACTCCAGAAGTACCCCAAGATCCATGTCAGCACTGGAGAGGAATCCTCAGGTTCCAGCACCGACCGACACAAGGTCTTAGGCCCCTGGCATCGACGGGAGAGGAATCCCGAGAGGCCCCGAGAAACTTGCATGGGGACTGGCCTTTCCTGAGGCCACCAGAGCGGGTCCCTGAGGTCCCCGTCGTAAGTCCAGAGCACCTGCCACAACTCGATAAAATCCAGGAGGTTCTCCCTTCCAGGCGAGATGAGGCCCATTTCCGCTGAGGCGTCCTCGAGGCTAGTCACACCTAAACTCTGGAACTTCCAAAGGGTCCTTCACACCCTTGCTGCAACTCAAGAAGTTCCCCGACATACCCGTCTCCACTCGAGAGGAAGCACGAGAGTTCTGCCCACATCCAGAGGAGCCCCGTTTCCGCCTACTAGCTCGAGAGGAGGGATCCTTTCCCTGCGTGGTCGGAAAGTATTCCCGGCGTTCCCGTCGCATCTCAAGAGGAGGCGCTCTCCACAGGAAAGGCGAGAGGAACTCCAGGGTCGTGCCACCATTCCCAGAGTCCCCCAGATGTCTCAGTCCATTCCAGGGAAACCTGTTTTCCCTGCACTGCCTCGACTTTCTAGCCGAGGATCGACTCACACGACGGTGGCACGTGGGACAGCCCTGTGGGAAAGCCTCGTGGGAAAGCCCTGTGGGAAAGCCTCGTGGGAAAGCCTCGAGGGAAAGCCACAGTTCCCTTGATCCACCGAAGGGAACCGTGACAATGCTGCTGCAGCTCGGGAGGAAAGCGCACGTGCATGCCCCCACTCGAGACGAGGACTGACTCCCCTGGGGAGACTCCAGAAGTACCCCAAGATCCATGTCAGCACTGGAGAGGAATCCTCAGGTTCCGGCACCGACTCCACACAAGGTTTAGGCCCCGGCATCGTCGGGAGAGGAATCCCGAGGGCCACCGAGCAACTCGCATGGGGACTGGCCTTTCCTGAGGCCACCAGAGCGGGTCCCTGAGGTCCCCTTCGTAAGTCGAGAGCACCTGCCGCAACTCGAGAAAATCCAGGAGGCTTTCCCCTCCAGGGGAGATGAGGCCCATTTCCGCTGAGGCGTCTCGAGGCTAATCACACCTAACCTCTGGAACTTACAAAGGGTCCTTCACACCCTTTCTGCAACTCAAGAAGTTCCCGACATACCCGTCTCCACTCGGAGATGAAGCACGAGATTCCCTCCCACATCCAGAGGAGCCCCGTTTCCGCCTCCTAGCTCGAGAGGAGGGATCATTTCCCTGCGTGGTCGGGAAAGAAATCCCGGCATTCACATCGCATCTCAAGAGGAGGCGATCTACACAGTAAAGGCGAGAGGAACTCCAGGGTCGTGCCACCATTCCCAGCGTTCCCCAGATGTCTCAGTCCATTCCAGGGAAACCTGTTTTCCCTGCACTGCCTCGACTTTCACGCCGAGGATCGACTCACACCACGGTGGAACGTGGGACAGACCTGTGGGAAACCCTCGTGGTAAAGCGTCGAGGGAAAGCCACAGATCCCTTGATCCATGCGACGGGAAGTGTGACACTGCTGCTACAGTTCGTGAGGAAAGCTCACGTGCATGCCCCCCACACGAGATGAGCACTGACTCCCCAGGGGAGACTCCAGAAGTACGCCAAGATCCATGGTAGCACTGGAGAGGAATCCTCAGCTTCCAGCCCCGACTCCACACAAGGTCTTAGGCCCCGACATCGACGGGAGAGTAGTCCCGAAAGGCCCTCTTGCAACTCCCATGGGCACTGGCCTTTCCTGAGGCCACCAGAGCGGGTCCCTGAGGTCCCCGTCGTAACTCGAGAGTCCCTGCCCAACTCTAGAAAATCCAGGAGGTTCTCCCCTCCAGGCAAGATGAGGCCCATTTCCTCTGAGGTGTCTGGAGGCTCATCACACCTAAACTCTGGAAATTCAAAAGGGTCCTTGCTTCAACTCAAGAAGTTCCCCGACATACCCGTCTCCACACGAGAGGAAGCACGAGGGTCCCGCCCACATTCAGAGGAACCCCGTTTCCGCCTGGCAGCTCGAGATGAAGGATCCTATCCTGCTTAGTCAGGAAAGATTTTTCGGCATTCTTGTGGCATCTCAAGAGCAAGGGCTCTCAATAGGAAAGGCGAGAGGAACTCCAGGGTCGTGCCACCATTCCAAGAGTCCCCCAGATGTCTCAGTCCATTTCAGAGGAACCTGTTTTCACTGCACTGCCTCGACTTTCACGCCGAGGATCCACTCACACCATGGTGGCACGTGGGACAGCCCTGTGGAAAGCCTCGTGGGAAAGCCTCGAGGGAAAGCCACAGATCCCTTGATCCCCGCGACGGGAAGCGTGACACATCTGCTTCACTGTCCCTGAGGTCACGGTCGTAAGTCGAGAGCACCTGCCTCAACTCGAGAAAATCCAGGAGGTTCTCTGCTCCAATCGAGATGAGGCCCATTTTCTCTGCGGCGTCTCGAGAGTAATCACACCTAAACTCTGGAACTTCCAAAGGGTCCTACACACCCTTGCTACAACTCAAGAAGTTCCCCGACATACCGGTCTCCACTCCAGAGGAAGCACGAGGGTCCGGCCACTCCAGAGGAGCTCCGTTTCCGCCTCCAAACTCGAGATGAGGGATCCTTCCCTGCTTCCTCGGGAAAGAATTCCCGACGTTTCCGATGCATCTCAAGAGGAGGCGCGCTGCACAGGAAAGGCGAGAGGAACTCATGGGTAGTGCCACCATTCCAAGAGTGCCCCAGATGTCTCAGTCCATTGCAGAGGATCCTGTTTTCCCTGCACTGCTTCGACTTTCACGCCGAGGATCGACTCACACCACGGTGGTACGTGGGAGAGCCCTGTGGGAAAGCCTCGTGGGAAAGCCTCGAGGGAAAGCCACAGATACCTTGATCCACGCGAAGGGAAGCGTGACACTGCTGCTACAGCACGGGAGGAAAGCGCACGTGCATGCCCCCACTCGAACTAGGACTGACTCCCCTGGGGAGACTCCAGAAGTACCCCAAGATGCATGTCAGCCCTGGAGAGGAATCCTCAGGTTCCGGCCCCGACTCCACACAAGGTCTTAGGCCCTGGCATCAACGGGAGAGGAATAGCGACAGGCCCTCTAGCAACTCGCATGGGGACTGGCCTTTCCTGAGGTCACCAGAGCGGGTCCATGAGGTCCCCATCGTAAGTCGAGAGCACCTGCCGCAACTCGGTAAAATCCAGGAGGTTCTCCCCTGCAGGCGAGATGAGGCCCTTTTCCCCTGAGGTGTCTGGAGGCTAATCACACGTGACCTCTGGAACTTCCAAAGAGTCTTTCACAGTCATGCTGCAACTCAAGAAGTTCCCTGGCATACCCGTCTCCACTCAAGAGGAAGCACGAGGGTCCCGGCCACATCCAGAGGAGCTCCGTTTCCGGCTAGTAGCTCGAGAGGAGGGATCCTTTCCCTGCTTGGTCGGGAAAGAATTCCCGGCATTCCCATCGCATCTCAAGAGGAGGCGCTCTCGAAAGGAAAGGGGAGAGGAACTGCAGGGTCGTGCACCATTCCAAGACGCCCCCAGATGTCTCAGTCCATTCCACAGGAACCTGTTTTCCCTGCACTGCCTCGGCTTTCATGCCGAGGATCGACTCACACCACCGTGACACGTGGGACAGCCCTGTGGGAAAGCCTCGTGGGAAAGACTCGAGGGAAAGCCACAGATCCCTTGGTCCACGCAAGGGGAAGCGTGACACTGCTGCTACAGCATGGGAGGAAAGGGCACACTCATGCCCCCACTCGAGACGAGGCCTGACTCCCTTGTGGAGACTCCAGAAGTACCCCAAAATCCATGTCAGCACTGGAGAGGAATCCTCAGCTCCCGGCCCCGACTCCACACAAGGTCTTAGGCCCCGGCATCGACGGGAGAGGAATCACAAGAGGCCCCTAGCAACACGCATGATGACTGGCATTTCCTGCGGCCGCCAGAGCGGGTCCCTGAAGTCCCCATCGTAACTCGAGAACACCTGTTGAAACTTGGGAATATCCAGGAGCCTCTCCTTTCCAGGCGACATGAGGCCCATTTCTGCTGAGGCATCTCGAGACTAACCACACCTAACCTCTGGAACTTCCAAAGGGTCCTTCACACCCTTGCTGCAACTCAAGAAGTTCCCCGACATACCCGTTCCTCTTCACGTTCTGCCATAATGGTGGTGTCATCTGCATATCTTAGTTTATTGATATTTCTACCGGCAATCTTCATTCCAGCTCATGTATCTTCCATCCCAGCATGTTTCATGATGTACTCTGCATATAAGTTAAATAAACAGGGTGACAATATACAGCCTTGACATACTCCTTTTCCTTTTTGGAACCAGTCTGTTGTTCCATGTCCTGCTCTAACTGTTGCTTCCTGACCTTCATCCAGATTTCTCAAGAGGCAGGTTAGGTGGTCTGGTATTCCCATCTCTTTCAGAATTGTGGCTAAAACAACAGTATAAGGACCTTTCCAATGTCAGGCCAAGGAATTGTGTTTCCAGTCATTGAGCCACACCTGATCACTGAGCACAAATTCATGAATCTGTTCCTCAAGGGGGAATGAGATTCTTTTTTATACAAACTTAGTTACCTGATTTATTACCTTACCTAATTGTTCCATCTGCTGTGAAATCCCACCCCCTTACTTGTGGTAAATCTGCTAACACCTGCCTCACTGTGGGAGGGGGTCTCCCATAGAAAATTTCATAAGGACAACAACTGTGGGAACGTGCGGTTACCCGTAATATGAGTAAGTCTGCCGGAAGCAAGCCCATCCATGTACAGTCAGTCTCTATGATCCATTTTGAAAGTGTCTCTTCAAGAGTTTGGTTGTTTCTTTCCACCATTCCAGAACACTGGGGCCTATATGCTGTATGTAATTTCCACTGATATTTAGAGCTTCACATACCTGTTAATTAACGCGGCTACAAAGACAGGGCCATTGTCGGATTCTATACTGGTTGGAAACCCAAGTCTGGGAATTATTTCTCAAATCAGCGAGCTACTTCATTTTCTTTTTCAGATCAGGTAGGGAAGGCCTCTGCCCAACCGGAGAAGGTACCTACTATTCTAGTAAGTCATGATAACAGGTGACTGCCTTTGCTTCCCCGAAGGACACTCGCTTTCCCTGCATCCTGAGAACTCCACGTCTCAGCCAGTTGGAAAAGCGCTTCTTGGAGGTCATTATTCAGGGGCAATTTCCCCTGGAGCCCGGGGCCATAGGGAGCGGCTCCACACTCCCAGGGAAAGGCAGAGCCACAGCCACACATCTGTCCCATCCCCTTTGCTCTGTAGGAGAGCTCTAGTGAGCCTAGGTCTGTCAGGAAAATTCTTGGCTCCTATGGGGACACATTCTATGTGTGAAACTGCATCCAGGACCTAGGGGCCACAGGGCGCCTGTTTCTCTCGGGGGCGGAGGGGTGGGGGGCCTGAAGCAGTGCGGCCCAGCAACAGCTTCCACATCCATCCAATTGCTCTTTTCTTACCTCTGATAGAACTAGCTTTGTTCCAGCCTTTGGCAATTTGGAGGCAAGCGGGCCCCACTTCCTCCCCAAGGAGGCATGGGACCTACTTTGAGTGGAAAGGCCCCTCACGGAGCTGAACCCAGGAAAGCACCCAGTCATGTCTGACACATTCCTGCATCCTGCTTCTTCATGAGCAATACCGCTATAAGCTAGAAATGTCTTTCCAAGGCTCAGAAAGGACAGGGGAGATGCATGGTGCTGCCTCTGGAATTTCGGTCCTCTGAGCAGACCTGGAGGTCTCCCCTTGAAGGAGCTAACCAGTTTCTTCCAAATACAGGCTTGCAAACACACACTGGGTGGCTGCCTCTTCTTCCCTGAAGGACAATCACTTTCCCCGCATCCTGTGAACTCTGCATCCCAGCCTGCTGGAAAAGCGCTTCTTAGAGGTCATTTTTCAGGGACAATTTTCCCTGGAGCCCGGGGCCGTAGGGAGGGCCCCATGCTCGCTGGGAAAGGCAGAGTCACATCCACAGTCTGTTCTACCCCTTTTGCCCGGTGGGAGAGCTCTAGTGAGCCTAGGTCTGTCAGGAAAATTCTTGGCTCCTATGGGGACACACCCTGTGTGTTAACCTGCATATCGGACCTAGGGGCCACAGGGCGCCTGTTCCTCTCGGGGGGGACCCTGAAGTGGTGCGGCCCAGTAACAGCCTGAACATCCATCCCATTGCTATTTTCTTCCTTCTGATAGAGCTAGCTTTGCTTCTCGCTTTGGCATTTCGGAAGCCAGGGGGAGCCCCACCGCTGTTGTCCTGGGGTCTATTGGAGGTACCGGGTCTTTTGGACCCCAGCATGGCACCCGACCCCCTCAGACACACTCCCGCAGCCTCCTTCCCCATGGGCAGGACTGTTCTGACCTAGGAATGTGTTCCCAAGGCTCAGCAAAATGCAGGGAGACACATCGGCCCTGACTCTGGAACTGAGGCCGTTGGAGCAGGCCTGGAGGTCTGACGTCTGAGACGCCAAACACTTGCTGCAAGATACAGGTGTGAAAACACACTCTCTGGGGCTGCCTTTCCTTCCTCCAAGGAAGAGAGCTTTTCCAGTCTCCTCCGTGCTGAGTCATACAAGGCTGCAAAGGTCTGGCTTAGAGGGCATTTCTCAGCGGCAATGGCCCCTGAGGCCCTGCACCCAGGGAGGGATCCTACCCTCCCAGGGGAAGTCAAAGCAACCTCCAAACAGCTGTTCTCTCATGTTTCCTCTGCAGGAGGGAGCTAGTGAGCCCAGGTCTGTCTGGAACGTTCTTGGATCCTGCGGGGAAATCATCCTGGGAGCCCACCTGGATACCAGTCGTAGGGGCTAAAATTCGCATTTTCCTTCCTTGGAGCCCTAACGCAGTACAGCCTAGCAACTGCTTGAAAATCCATCCTGTTGCTGTTTTCTTCCCTCTGACAGAGCGAGCTTTGCTCCCCATTTTGGGATTTCAGAAGCAAGGTGGTGGCCTGCAACTCCTTGCCTGGGGTCCATTGGAAGGTGCAAGGTGCCCTCGACCAGGTGACCCCAGCATGACACCTGGCCCCCCTCAGACACACTCCCGCAGCAGTCCCCATGGGCAGGACTGCTCTCAACCTAGGAATGTGTTTGCAAGGCCAGGAAACTGCAGGGAGACACAAGGCCCTGATTCTGGAATTGAGTCTGTTGGAACAGGCCTGCAGGTCTTCTGTCTAACAAGCCAAACACTTGCTGCAAGATACAGGCCTGAAAACACACTCTTGGGCTGCCTTTCCTTCCTCCAAGGAAGAGAGTTTTCTCAGCCTCCTGTGGGCTGAGAGTCACACAGGGCTGAAAAGCACTTGCTGGGAGATTCTTTTTCATTGGCCATGGCCCCTGAGGCCCTGTGCTCAGGGAGGGCTCCCTCCCTCCCAGGGAAAGTCAAAGGAAGCTCCAAACGGCTGTTCAATCATGTTTCTGAGAGAGTCATTGCCAAGGCAGGTTTCTAAGAAGTTCAAGGGTCCCCAAGGAGAGAGGGGTCTAGAATTCTCAAGGAGGAAGAAAGGACAAACTGTTTTTCCCTCTACATTCCTTAGGATTATATAACAATCATGCATCCTTCTTGAGGACGGTCTCTGGAAAAAACCTTCTGGCTAATCCTGTTATCTTAAAATGTCAATTATGGGAGTAGGTCTAGTGAGTCTTTACAACCTCCAGACATTCTTTTGTTCGTTGTCATAACTTATTGGAGAGTATATAACTCCATTACTAACACTAGCAAGGGGGTACGCTTTTCTGCCCCTTGTGATGTCTCTGTCAGAAGCTTTCTCTATCTCCTTTATCCTTTAATAAAACTCTATTGCACAAAAGCTCTGAGCAATCAAGCCTCGTCTTGGGCCCTGGATTGAATTCTTCTCCTCCATAAGCCAAGAATCCCAGCATCTTTTCGTGGTTCAGCAACAATATTTCATTTCCTCTGCAGGAGAGAGCTAGTGAGCTTAGGTCTGTCTGGAACATTCTTGGATCCTGTGGGGAAAATATCCTGTGCACACATCTGGATACTGGGCCTAGAGGCCAAAATTCGCATTTCTTTCCCGGGGAGCCCTAACGTGGTGTGACTTAGCAACTGCTTGAAAATCCATCCCATTGCTGTTTTCCTCCTTCGGACAGAGCTAGCTTTGTTCCCTGCTTTGGGATATCTCAACCGAAGGGCCGGTCCATAGCTACTCGCCTGGGGCCCATTGGATGTGCAAGGTGCCCTCGACTAGGTGACCCTAGCATGGCACTCAGCCCGCTCAGACACACTCCCGAGGCTTCTTTCTCATGGGAAGCACTGCTCCAACCTAGGAATGTGTCTGCAATGCTTGGAAAGTGCAGTGAGACACACAGCCCTGACTCTGCAATTGAGGCCCTCAGAGCAAGCCTGCAGCTCTGATGTCTGAGAAGCAAAACACTTGCTGCAAAGAGAGGCCTGAAAACACACTCTCTGTGGATGACTTTCCTTCCTCTAAGGAAGATAGTTTTCCCAGTCTCCTGCTTCCTGAATGTCACACAGCTGGAATGCGCTTGCTTGGAGGTCGTGATTCAGTGGCAATGACCCCTGAGGCCCTTTGCCCAGGGAGGGCTCCCACACTCACAGGCAAATCAAAGCAACTTCCAAGTGAGTCAGCTCTTCACATCAAGTGGCCAAAGTATTGGAGTTTCAGGTTCAGTATTAGTCCTTCCAATCTATATTCAGACCTGATTTCCTTTAGGATGGAGTGGTTGCGTCTCCTTGTAGTCTAAGCGACCTACAAGCATCTTCTCCAACACCACAGTTCAAAAGCATCCAATTTTCAGCTGTCACTTTCTTTATAGTACATCTTTCATATCCATCCATGACATATGGAAAAACCATAGCCTTGACTGGATGGATCTTTGTTGGCAAAGCAACGTCTCGGCTTTTTAATATGCTGTCTAGTTTGGTCATCACTTTTCTTCCAAGTCATAAATATGTTTTAAGTTCATGGAGGCAGCCATCACCTGCAGTGATTTCCAAGCCCCCCAAAATAGTCTGCTGCTGTTTCCAATGTTTTCCCATCTATTTGCCATGAAGTGATGAGACTGGATGCAATGATTTTAGTTTTCTGAATGCTGAGCTTTAAGCTAACTTTTTCACTCTCCTCTTTCACTTTCATCAGGAGACTCTTTAGTTCTTCTTCACTTTCTGCCATAAGGGTGGTGTCATCTGCATATCTGAGATTCTTGATATTTCTCCCAGCAATCTGGATTCCAGCGTGTGCTTCCTCCAGCCCAGTGTATCTCATGATGTACTCTGCATATAAGTTAAATAAGCAGGGTGACAATACACTGCCTTGACATATTCCTTTTCCTATTTAGAACCAGTCTGTTGTTCCATGTCCAGTTCGAACTGTTTCTTCCTGACCTGCATACAGGTTTCTCAAGAGACAGGTCAGGTGGTCTGGTATTCCCATCTCTTTCAGAATTTTTCCCAGTTTATTGTGATCCACACAGTCAAAGGCTTTGGCATAGTCAATAAAGCAGAAATAGATGTCTTTTTTTCTTGGAACTCTCTTGCTTTTTCAATGATCCAGTGGATGTTGGCAGTTTGATCTCTGGTTTCTCTGCATGTTTTAAATCCCTCTTGAACATTTGGAAGTTCACAGTTCATGTGAACTTGGAGAATTTTGAGCATTACTTTACTAGTGTGTGAGATGAGTGCAATTGTGCAGCAGCTTGAATATTCTTTGTCATTGCCTTTCTTTGGGATTGGAATGAAAACTGACCTAATGACTAGATGTTTTCAATTGCATATGCTGAAAGAACTGGCTGTGCAGTTTTGAAGAAAAAAAAAATCATTTTAACCCATTTTCTCTGAAGTGCAAGGCATATCATGGCCATCCCTGAATCATAAAGTCACCTTTTCTTTATGTAGTCATAGTTTCATGCCTAAATTATAGGCCAACTCATGCTCAAATTGACTCTGATGTCAGGGGCAGATCAACTAATAAAAAGCTTGGATTGTCCCTCTGGAGGAAAGTGAGATCTTTGTCCCACGAGAAGAATCTGAAGGGTTAAGGGAACTTGCAAGAGTGGGGAAAGCTTAGTCCATCCTACATGTACCAAAATCTTAAATAAGGCTTATTTACTTTACCGAAGTAAACAAAACAGATGATGAAAACAATTATAAATCAATGAAAGGTAAAGAAACTCATAGTCTGTTATCAAAAATTGCATTCTAAGAAAACTTTGTTCTCTTAACCTAGAGAGGAGACTAAATTCCATCTGGTACCAGCTTACCAGAAGACAAACAAACAAACAAACAAATTATCGGTAAGCTTAAAAAATGTATATTCCATATATCTTGAAGTAGCAGTATTTCTGCAAAGGCATCAGTGTGAAATCATAGAAGACATGGTTAAAACCTGATTAAATAGAAATTGACAATGTAATCTGGTCACTGCTGCGACTTGAAATGCTTTCAATATGATAACTGGAAATTATAACTGACAGCATTTGACCAGGACATATCAGATTTTCACGGATGTCAGATAATTTCTAGGATATCTATATTAGGAACTGAAGGAATCTTTGAACCTAGGAAAGAAAAACAACAGTCTCAAAGGCCCTTGCTGAATATCTATCAGCAAGGAATGTCTTTGCAAGGATCGCAAAATGAAGGGAAATTACACCGACCTGCCTCTGCAACTTCGGTCCTCTGAGCAGATCTGGAGGTCTCCCTTTGTATAAGCTAACCTGTTCCTTCCAAATAGAGGTTTGCAACACAAAACAAGTGGCCGCCTATTCTTCCTCGAAGGAGGATCTCTTTCCCCACATCCTGCGAACTCCCTTTTCCCAGCCTCCAGGAAAAGCGCTTCTTGCAGTTCCTTTCAGAAAATCCTATGGACGGAGAAGCCTGGTAGGCTGCAGTCCGTGGGTCGCTGAGGGTCGGACGCGACTGAGCGACTGCACTTTCATTTTCACTTTCATGCATTGGAGAAGGCAATGGCAACCCACTTACTGTTCTTGCCTGGAGAATCCCAGGGACGGGGGAGCCTAGTGGGCTACCGTCTATGGCGTCGCACAGAGTCGAACACGACTGAAGCAACTTAGCAGCAGCAGCAGCAGCAGTTTCCTTTCTTAGGGGCAGTTATCCCTGAGATTGGGACCTGGAAAGGCAGAGCCACCTCCACACACACGTCTTTTCTGTCCCTTTCCTCTGGAGGAGAGCTCTAGTGAGCCTAGGTCTGTCAGGAAAAATTCTTGGCTTTGACGGGATCACACCCAGTGTGTGAACCTGCATACCCGACCTAGGGGCCACAGGGCACCTGTTTTGCTCGAGTGGGTCCTGGAGGGGTGCAGCATAGCAAGAGCTTAAAAAATCCATCCAATTTGTCTTTTTTTTTTTTACCTCGGAGAGAACGAGTTTGCTCCACCTCCACCCTTTGGCAGTGTGGAGGGAAGAGGGCACCACCCTCTCCCAAAGGGGACATAGGGCCTACCAGGAGAGAAAGGCCCCTTGAGAACCTGAGCCCAGGTAGGCAGCCAGTGATGTCAAGCACACTCCCGCTGCTTGCTTCTTCATGGGCACTCCCATGATCTGCTAGGAATGTCTTTGCAAGGATCTCAAAGGGAAGGGGAGATACATGGCCCTGTCTCTGGAACTTCAGTCCTCTGAGCAGATCTGGAGGTCTTGAGTTGTATAAGCAAACCTGTTCCTTCCAAATAGAGGCTTGCAAACACACCCCCGGTGGTTGCCTCTTCTTCCCCGAAGAAGTCTTTCTTTCCCCACATGCTGCGAACTCCCTGTCCCAACCTCCAAGAATAGCGCTTCTTGCCATTCCTTTCTTAGAGGCAGTTATCCCTGAGCTTGGGGCCGTAGGGAGTAGCCCCACACTCACAGGGAAAGGCAAAGACTCCTCCATACATCTCCTCTATCCCCTTTGCTCTGGAGGAGAGCTCTAGTGAGCCTAGGTCTTTCAGGAAAATTCTTGGCTTGGACAGGATTCTCACCCTGTTTGTGAACCTGCATATCCAACCAGGGGCCACAGAGCACCTGTTTCAGTAAAGTGGGCCCTGAAAGGGTGCAGCCTAGCAAGAGCTTGAAAATCCATTCAATTGCTGTTTTTGTACCTCTGACAGAGCGAGCTTGGCTCCACCCTTTGGCAGTGAGGAGAAAAGAGGCATGACACCCTCCCCAAGGGGACATGGGGCCTATTCGAGAGGAAAGGCCCCTTGTGGAGATGAGGCCAGGAAGGCACACAGTCGTGTCAAACACACTCCCACTGCTTGCTTCTTCAGGGGCACACCCGCTATCAGCTAGGAATGTCTTTGCAATGATCACAAAGGGAAGGGGAGATACAGGGCCCTGCTTCAGGACCTCCGGTGCTCTGAGCAAATCTCGAGGTCTCCCGTTGTTGGTCAAGGTCCAAGGTCAAGTTCAAGGTCAAGGTCAAGTTCAAAGATCAAGTTGAAAGTTCAAGGTCAAGGTCAAATTCAAGGAAGTTCAAGGTCAAGGTCAGTTCAAGTTCAAAGGTCAAGGTCAAGTTTCAAGTTCAAGTTGAAGTATAAGAAAGTCAAGTTAAGGTCAAGGTGAAGTTCAAGTTCAAGTTGAAGTTCAAGTCAAGTTTGAAGGTTCAAGTCAAGGTTCAAGTTGTTCAAGTTCAAGGTTGAAGTTCAAGTTCAAGTTGAATTTCAAGGTCAAGTTCAAGTTCAAGTACAAGGTCAAGATCAGTCAAGTTCAAGTTCAAGTTCAAGTTCAAGTTCAAGTTAAAGTTCAAGTTCAAGTTGAAGTTCAAGTTCAAGGTGAAGGTCAAGTTCAAGTTCAAGGTCAAGGTCAAGGCCAATTTCAAGTTCAAAGTCAAGGTCAAGGTCAAGTTCAAGGTCAAGGTCAAGTTCAAGTTCAAGGGCAGGGCAAGGCCAAGCCCAAGACCAAGGCAAGGCAAGGGCACCGCCAAGGGCAAGGCCAAGGCCCAGGCCAAGGCAAAGGCCAAGGCCACCAAAGCGAAGCCCAAACCTCCGTAACGCCTGACAAAAGGCAGAAGCCACTAGGCCCCTGTGCAGAGGAAGCCAGTGAAGGCAGCAAGGCCACAGAGCTCCCCGACTCCCATTCCCACAGGAAGATGTGAGGATAAAGGGCCTCATCCCAGCAAAGCACCCGCTCCCACCACCCCGCAACCCCGGCCCCCGCCCCCCGCAGCACGCACCCTGAAACAACACTGCCTTCCCAGAAAAGAGAACGGAGAAGCCATGTGTGTGCCAAAGGAGCAAGATGAACGAACGATGCCATGCCCTCCAACTTTGGGCACACCTGACGCCTCGGAACCCCGGGCCTGGCCGATGGGTCCCGCCGTTCTTCGGGTGGGAGGGGGGTCAACACATTGGCCGAGAGCCCTTGCCCAGGCCACCCGCAAATCCCCTGAGATGTGATCCGACCACAGGGACCGAGGGCAAACGTACCGCTTGAGGTGCTGGAGGAGCCAGACGAAGCCATGGTGGGAGAGGCACACGGGCACGCTGCAGACTGCTGGCCGAGTGGCGGGGACCCAGCAGCTTAGGACTCTGGAGAACGGGAGGCGTCTCCGCCACCATTGACGTCAATAGGGTTTGGGTGGGTAGATGGAGGGGCTGCCCCTGGCCTCGTTCCAAGCAGAGACCCTGGACGGAGTCCCGTGAAGCGAGTGGGCTTTTTCCGGGCACAGCTGTGCCCTGGACCGCCACGATCCCCGTTGGGGTGGGCGGGCAGTTCGCGGCTTTGGTTTGTGGCCCTCCCTCGCAGCGGGGGGGGATCAACCCCGGGTGGATCAATCAGGGGCCCTCAGCAGTGCCAAGGGAGCTTACCGCCCAGGAAACGCCCCAAGGTCCCTTTGAATTGGCCACCAACGCCCCCTTTCCCAGCCTGCCTTGCTCTGGGATTTCCCGCCTTTTCACATTCCACAGGTCCCTGGCCTCGACTGTCCCCCGCTGGCTCCTCCGAGGCATTCCGGGACACCAGACGCTCTCTCCAGCGCCTCCACCTAGATCCTCGCCTCCGTTTCCCCCATGCCCCCTCCCCAACTCCTCCGTGGGCTCTTGGCATCCTTTCCCTACAGTCACAGAGTGCCAACACCGAGGGGCTTTGAGTTGCCTGGAGCCCAAG
>NW_017213598.1:0-15476 GCF_001704415.2 Capra hircus | reverse complement strand
TCGTGGAAAGCCTCGTGGGAAAGCCTCGAGGAAAGCCACAGATCCTTGATCTATGCGAATGAAGCGCGACACTGCTGCTACAGCTCGGAGGAAAGCGCACGTGCATGCCCCCACTCGAGACGAGGGACTGACTCCCCTGGGGAGACTCCAGAAGTACCCCAAGATCCATGTCAGCACTGGAGAGGAATCCTCAGGTTCAGGCACTGACTCCACACAAGATCTTAGGCCCCGCATCGACGGGAGAGGAATCCCGAGAGGCCCCCGAGCAACTCGCATGGGGACTGGCCTTTCCTGAGGCCACCAGTAGCGGGTCCCTGAGGTCCCCGTCGTAAGTCGAGAGCACCTGCCGCAACTCCAGAAAAATCCAGGAGGTTTCTCCCCTCCAGACGAGATGAGGCCCATTTCCGCTGAGGCGTCTCGAGGCTAATCACACCTAACCTCTGGAACTTCCAAAGGGTCCTTCACACCCTTGCTGCAACTCAAGAAGTTCCCCGACATACCCGTCTCCACTCGAGAGGAAGCACGAGAGTCCCGCCCACATCCAGAGGAGCCCCGTTTCCTGCCTCCTAGCTCGAGAGGTAGGGATCCTTTCCCTGCGTGGTCGGGAAAGAATTCCCGGCAGTTTCCGTCGCATCTCAAGAGGAGGCGCTCTCCACAGGAAAGGCGAGAGGAACTCCAGGGTCGTGCCACCATTCCCAGAGTCCCCCAGATGTCTCAGTCCATTCCAGGGAAACCTGTTTTCCCTGCACTGCCTCGACTTTCAAGCCGAGGATCGACTCACACCACGGTGCACGTGGGACAGCCTGTGGGAAAGCCTCGTGGGAAAGCCTCTGGGAAAGCCTCGAGGGAAAGCCACAGATCCCTTGATCCACGCGAAGGGAAGCGTGACACTGCTGCTACAGCTCGGGAGGAAAGCGCACGTGCATGCGCCCACTCGAGACGAGGACTGACTGCCCTGGGGAGACTCCAGAAGTACCCCCAAGATCCATGTCAGCACTGGAGAGGAAATCCTCAGGTTCCGGCACCGACTCCACACAAGATCTTAGGCCCCGGCATCGACGGGAGAGGAATCCCGAGAGGCCCTCCGAGCAACTCGCATGGGGACTGGCCTTTCCTGAGGCCACCAGAGCGGGTCCCTGAGGTCCCCGTCGTAAGTCGAGAGCACCTGCCGCAACTCGAGAAAATCCAGGAGGTTCTCCCCTCCAGGCGACGATGAGGCCCATTTCCGCTGAGGCGTCATCGAGGCTAATCACACCTTAAACTCTGGAACTTCCAAAGGGTCCTTCACACCCTTGCTGCAACTCAAGAAGTTCCCGACATACCCGTCTCCACTCGAGAGGAAGCACGAGAGTCCCGCCCACATCCAGAGGAGCCCCGTTTCCAGCCTGCTAGCTCGAGAGGAGGCAATCCTTTCCCTGCGTGGTCAGGAAAGAATTCCCGGCGTTCCCGTCACATCTCAAGTGTAGGCGCTCTCCACAGGAAAGGCGAGAGGAACTCCAGGATCAGTGCCACCATTCCCAGAGTCCCCCAGATGTCTCAGTCCATTCCAGGGAAACCTGTTTTCCCTGCACTGCCTCGACTTTCAAGCCGAGGATGGACTCACACCACGCGATGGCACGTTGGACAGCCCTGTGGGAAAGCCTCGTGGGAAAGCCTCGTGGGAAAGCCTCGAGGGAAAGCCACAGATCCCTTGATCCACGCGAAGGGAAGACGTGACACTGCTGCTACTGCTCGGGAGGAAAGCGCACGTGCATGCCCCCACTCGAGACGAGGACTGACTCCCATGGGGAGACTCCAGAAGTACCCGAAGATCCATGTCAGCAACTGGAGAGGAATCCTCAGGTTCCGGCACCGACTCCACACAAGGTCTTAGGCCCCGGCATCGACGGGAGAGGAATCCCGAGAGGCCCCCGAGCAACTCGCATGGGGACTGGCCTTTCCTGAGGCCACCAGAGCGGGTCCCTGAGGTCCCCGTCTTAAGTCGAGAGCACCTGCCGCAACTCGAGAAAATCCAGGAGGTTCTCCCCTCCAGGCGAGATGAGGCCCATTTCCGCTGAGGCGTCTCGAGGCTAATCACATCTAACACTCTGGAACTTCCAAAGGGTCCTTCACACCTTTGCTGCAACTCAAGAAGTTCCCCGACATACCCGTCTCCACTCGAGAGGAATCCGAGAGTCCCGCCCATATCCAGAGGAGCCCCGTTTCCGCCTGCTAGCTCGAGAGGAGGGATCCTTTCCCTGCGTGGTGGGGAAAGAATTCCCGGCGTTCCCGTCGCATCTCAAGAGGAGGCGCTCTCCACAGGAAAGGCGAGAGGAACTCCGAGGGTCGTGCCACCATTCCCAGAGTCACCTGGATGTCTCAGTCCATTCCAGGGAAATCTGTTTTCCCTGCACTGCGTCGACTTTCAAGCCGAGGATCGACTCACAGCCACGGTGGCACGTGGGACAGCCCTGTGGGAAAGCCTCGTGGGAAAGCCTCGTGGGAAAGCCTCGTGGGAAAGCCTCGAGGGAAAGCTACAGATCCCTTGATCCACGCGAAGGGAATCACGGACACTGCTGCTACAGCTCGGGAGGAAAGCGCACGTGCATGCCCCCACTCGAGACGAGGACTGACTCCCCTGGGGAGACTCCAGAAGTACCCCAAGATCCATGTCAGCATGGAGAGGAATCCTCAGGTTCCGGCACTGACTCCACACAAGGTCTTAGGCCCCGGCATCGACGGGAGAGGAATCCCGAAGAGGCCCCGAGCAACTCGCATGGGACTGGCCTTTCCTGAGGCCACCAGCGCGGGTCCCTGAGGTCCCCGTCGTAAGTCGAGAGCACCTGACACAACTCGAGAAAATCCAGGAGGTTTTCACCTGCCAGGCGAGATGAGGCCCATTTCCGCTGAGCCGTCTCGAGGCTAATCACACCTAACCTCTGGAACTTCCAAAGGGTCCTTCACACCCTTGCTGCAACTCAAGAAGTTCCCCGACATACCCGTCTCCACTCGAGAGGAAATCACGAGAGTCCCGCCCACATCCAAAGGATCCCCGTTTCCGTCTCCTTGCTCGAGAGGAGGGATCCTTACCCTGCGTGGTCGGGAAAGAATTCCAGGCGTTCTCGTCGCATCTCAAGAGCAGGTGATCTCCACAGGAATGGCGAGAGGAACTCCAGGGTCGAGCTACCATTCCCAGAGTCACCCAAATGTCTGCGTCCATTCCAGGGAAACCAGTTTTCCCTGCACTGCCTTGATTTTCAAGCCGAGGATCGACTCACACCACGGTGGCACGTGGGACAGCCCTGTGGGAAAGCCTCGTGGCAAAGCCTCGTGGGAAAGCCTCGAGGGAAAGCCACAGATCCCTTGATCCACGCGAATGGAAGCGCGACACTGCTGCTACAGCTCGGGAGGAAAGCGCACGTGCATTCCCCACTCGAGACGAGGGCTGACTCCACTGGGGAGACTCCAGAAATACCCCAAGATCCATGTCTGCATTGGAGAGGAATCCTCAGGTTCCAGCACCCACTCCACACAAGATCTTAGGCCCCGGCATCGACGGGAGAGGAATCCCGAGAGGCCCGCGAGCTACTCGCATGGGGACTGGCCTTTGCTGACTCCACCATAGCGGGTCCCTGAGGTCCCCGTCGTAAGTCGAGAGCACCTGCCGCAACTCGAGAAAATCCAGGAGGTTCTCCCCTCCAGGCAAGATGAGACCCATTTCCGCTGAGGCGTCTCGAGGCTAATCACACCTAACCTCTGGAACTTACAAAGGGTCCTTTACACCCTTGCTGCAACTCAAGAAGTTCCCCGACATACACGTCTCCACTCGAGAGGAAGCACGGCAGTCCCGCCCACATCCTGAGGATCCCCGTTTCCGCCTCCTAGCTCGAGAGGAGGGATCCTTTCCCTGCGTGGTCGGGAAAGAATTCCCGGTGTTCCCGTCGCATCTAAAGAGGAGGCGCTCTCCAAAGGAAAGGCGAGAGGAACTCCAGGGTCGTGCCACCATTCCCAGAGTCCCCTGGATATCTCAGTCCATTCCAGGGAAAGCTGTTTTCCCTGCACTGCCTCGACTGTCAAGCCGAGGATCGACTGACACCACGGTGGCACGTGGGACAGCCCTGTGGGAAAGCCTCGTGGGAAAGCCTCGAGGGAAAGCCCCTGATCCCTTGATCCACGCAAGGGAATCGCGACACTGCTGCTACAGCTCGGAAGGAAAGCCCACGTGCATGCCCCCACTCGAGACGAGGACTGACACCCCTGGGGAGACTCCAGAAGTACCCCAGGATCCATGTCAGCACTGGAGAGGAATCCTCAGCTTCCGGCACCGACTCCACACAAGGTCTTAGGCCCCGGCATCGACTGAAGAGGAATCCTGAGAGGCCCCCGAGCAATTCGCAAGGGGACTGGCCTCTCCTGAGGCCACCAGAGCGGGTCCCTGAGGTCCCCGTCGTAAGTCGAGAGCACCTGCCGCAACTCGAGAAAATCCAGGAGGTTCTCCGCTCCAGGCGAGATGAGGCCCATTTCCGCTGAGGCGTCTCGAGGCTAATCATATCTAACATCTGGAACTACCAAAGGGTCCTTCACACTCTTGATGCAACTGAAGAAGTTCCCCGACATACCCGTCTCCACTCGAAAGGAAGCACGAGAGACCCGCCCACATCCAGAGGAGCCCCGTTTCCGCCTCCTAGCTCGAGAGGAGGGATCCTTTCCCTGCGTGGTCGGGAAAGAATTCCCGGCGTTCCCGTCGCATCTCAAGAGGAGGCGCTCTCCACAGGAAAGGCGAGAGGAACTCCAGGGTCGTGCCACCATTCCCAGAGTCCCCCAGATGTCTCAGTCTATTACAGGGAAACCTGTTTTCCCTGCACTGCCTCGACTTTCAAGCCGAGAATCGACTCACACCATGGTGGCACGTGGGACAACCCTGTGGGAAAGACTCGTGGGAAAGCCTCGTGGGAAAGCCTCGAGGGAAAGCCACAGATCCCTTGATCCACGCGAAGGGAACCGTGACACAGCTGCTGCAGCTCGGGAGGAAAGCCCACGTGCATGCCCCCACTCGAGACAAGGACTGACTCCCCTTGGGAGACTCCAGAAATACCCCAAGGTCCATGTCAGCACTGGAGAGGAATCCTCAGGTTCCGGCACCGACTCCACACAAGGTCTTAGGCCCCGGTATCGAAGGGAGAGGCATCCCGAGAGGCCCCCGAGCAACTCGCATGGGGACTGGCCTTTCCTGAGGCCACCAGAGCGGGTCCCTGTGATCCCCGTCCTAAGTCCAGAGCACCTGCCACAACTTGAGAAAATCCAGGAGGTTCTCCCTTCCAGGGGAGATGAGGCCTATTTCCACTGAGGTGTCTCAAGGCTAATCACACCTAACCTCTGGAACTTACAAAGGGTCCTTCACACCCTTCCTGCGACTCAAGAAGTTCCCGGACATACCCGTCTCCACTCGAGAGGAAGCACGAGCGTCCCGCCCACATCCAGAGGAGCCCCGTTACCGCCTCCTAGCTCGAGAGGAGGGATCCTTTCCCTGCAGGGTCGGGAAAGAATTCCTGGCGTTCCCGTGGCATCTCAAGAGGAGGTGCTCTCCACATGAAAGGCGAAAGGGAATCAAGGGTCGTGCCACCATTCCCAGAGTCCCCCAGATGTCTCAGTCCGTTCCAGGGAAAACTGTTTTCCCTGCACTGCCTGGACGTTCAAGCCGAGGAACGACTCACAACACGGTGGCACGTGGGACAGCCCTGTGGGAAAGCCTTGTGTAAAAGCCTCGTGGGAAACATCGAGGGAAAGCCTCGAGGGAAAGCCACAGATCCCTTGATCCACTGGAAGGGAAGCGTGACACTGCTGCTACAGCTCGGGAGGAAAGCGCACGTGCATGCGCCCTCTCGAGACGAGGACTGACTCCCCTGGGGAGACTCCAGAAGTACCCCACGATCCATGTCAGCATTGGAGAGGAATCCTCAGGTTCCGGACCGACTCCACACAAGGTCTTAGGCCCAGGCTTCGATGGGAGAGGAATCCCGAGAGGCCCCCGAGCAACTCGCATGGGGACTGGCCTTTCCTGAGGCCACCAGAGCGGGTCCCTGAGGTCCCCGTCGTAAGTCTAGAGCACCTGCTGCAACTCGAGAAAATCCAGGAGGTTCTTCTACCAGGCAAGATGAGGCCCATTTCCGATGAGGCGTCTCGAGGCTAATCACACCTAACTTCTGGAACTTCCAAAGGGTCCTTCACACCCTTGCTGCACCTCAAGAAGTTGCCCGACATACCCGTCTCCACTCGAGAGGAAGCACGAGCGTCCCGCCCACATCCAGAGGAGCCCCGTTTCCGCCTCATAGCTCGAGAGGAGGGATCTTTCCCTTCGTGGTCGGGAAAGAATTGCCGGCGTTGCTTTCGCATCTCAAGAGGAGGCGCTCTCCACAGGAAAGGCGAGAGGAACTCCAGGGTCATGCCACCATTCCCAGAGTCCCCCAGATGTCTCAGTCCATTCCAGGGAAACCTGTTTTCCCTGCACTGCCTCGACTCTCAAGCCGAGGATTGACTCACACCACGTTGGCACGTGGGACAGCCCTGTGGGAAAGCCTCGTGGGTAAGCGTCGTGGAAAAGCCTCGAGGGAAAGCCACAGATTCCTTCATCCACGGGAAGGGAAGCGTGACACTGCTGCTACAGCTCGGGAGGAAAGCACACGTGCATGACCCCACTCGGGAGGAGGACTGACTCCCCTGGGGAGACTCCAGAAGTACCCCAAGATCCATGTCAGCACTGGAGAGGAATCCTCAGGTTCCGGCACCGACTCCACACAAGGTCTTAGGCCCCGGTATCGAAGGGAGAGGAATCCCGAGAGGCCCCCAAGCAACTCGCATGGGTACTGGCCTTTCGTGAGGCCACCAGAGCGGGTCCCTGTGTTCCCCGTCCTAAGTCCAGAGCACCTACCGCAACTTGAGAAAATCCTGGAGGTTCTCCCTTACAGGCGAGATGAGGCCCATTTCCGCTGAGGTGTCTTAAGGCTAATCACACCTAACCTCTGGAACTTACAAAGGGTCCTTCACACCCTTCCTGCAACTCATGAAGTTCCCGGACATACCCGTCTCCACTCGAGAGGAAGCTCGAGCGTCCCGCCCAAATCCAGAGGAGCCCCATTACCGCCTGCTAGCTCGAGAGGTGGGATCCTTTCCCTGCAGGGTCGGGAAAGAATTCCTGGCGTTCCCGTGGCATGTCAAGAGGAGGCGCTCTCCACGGGAAAGGCGAAAGGGAATCAAGGGTCGTGCCACTATTCCCAGAGTCCTTCAGATGTCTCAGTCCATTCCAGGGAAACCTGTTTTCCCTGCACTGCCTGGACGTTCAAGCCGAGGATCGACTCACACCACGGTGGCACGTGGGACAGCCCTGTGGGAAAGCCTCGTGGGAAAGCCTCGTGGGAAAGCCTCGAGGGAAAGCCTCGAGGGAAAGCCACAGATCCCTTGATCCACGCGAAGGGAAGCCTGACAGTGCTGCTACAGCTCGAGAGGAAAGCGCACGTGCATGCCCCCTCTCGAGACGAGGACTGACTCCCCTGGGGAGACTCCTGAAATACCCCAAGATCCATGTCAGCACTGGAGAGGAATCCTCAGGTTCCAGCACTGACTCCATACAAGGTTTTAGGCCCCAGCATCGGCGGGAGAGGAAACCCGAGAGGCCCCCAAGAGGCCCCCGAGCAACTTGCAAGGGGACTGGCCTTTCCTGAGGCCACCAGAGCGGGTCCCTGAGGTCGCCGTCGTAAGTCGAGAGCACCTGCCGCAACTCGAGAAAATCCAGGAGGTTCTCCCCTCCAGGCGAGATGAGGCCCATTTCCGCTGAGGCGTCTCGAGGCTAATCACACCTAAACTCTGGAACTTCCAAAGGGTCCTTCCCACCCTTGCTGCAACTCAAGAAGTTCAGCGACATACTCGACTCCACTCGAGAGGAAGCACGAGAGTCCCGCCCACATCCAGAGGAGCCCCGTTTCCGCCTCCTAGCTCGAGAGGAGGGATCCTTTCCCTGCGTGGTCGGGAAAGAATTCCCGGCGTTCCCGTCGCATCTCAAGTGGAGGCGCTCTCCATAGGAAAGGATAGAGGAACTCCAGGGTCGTGCCACATTCCCAGAGTCCCCCAGATGTCTCAGTCCATTCCAGGGAAACCTGTTTTCCCTGCACTGCCTCGACTTTCAAGCCGAGGATCGACTCACACCACGGTGGCACGTGGGACAGCCCTGTGGGAAAGCCTCGTGGGAAAGCCTCGTGGGAAAGCCTTGAGGGAAAGCCCCTGATCCCTTGATCCACGTGAAGGGAAGCGTGACACCGCTGCTACAGCTCGGGAGGAAAGCGCACGTGCATGACCCCACTCGAGACGAGGACTGACTCCCCTGGGGAGACTCCTGAAATACCCCAAGATCCATGTCAGCACTGGAGAGGCATCCTCAGGTTCCGGCACCGACTCCACACAAGGTCTTAGGCCCCGGCATTGACGGGAGAGGAGCCCCGAGAGGCCCCGAGCAACTCGCATCGGGACTGGCCTTTCCTGAGGCCACCAGACGGGTCCCTGTGGTCCCCAACGTAAGTCGAGAGCGCCTGCCTCAACTCGAGAAAATGCAGGAGGTTCTCCCCTCCAGGCGAGATGACGCCCATTTCCGCTGAGGCGTCTCGACGCTAATCACACCTAACCTCTGGAACTTCCAAAGGGTCCTTCACACCCTTGCTGCAACTCAAGAAGTTCCCTGACATACCCATCTCAGCTCGAGAGGAAGCACGAGAGTCCCGCACACATCCGGAGGAACCCCGTTTCGGCCTCATAGCTCTAGACGAGGGCTCCTATCCCTGCGTGGTCGGGAAAGAATTCCCGGCGTTCCCGTCGCATCTCAAGAGGAGGCGCTCTCCACATGAAAGGCGAGAGGAACTCCAGGGTCGTGTCACCATTCCCAGAGTCCCCCAGATATCTCAGTGTATTCCAGGGAAACCTGTTTTCCCTGCACTGCCTCGACTTTCAAGCCGAGGATGGACTCACAGCATGGTTGCACGTGGGATATCCCTGTGCGAAAGCCAAGTTGGAAAGCCTCGTGGGAAATCCTCTTGGGAAATCCTCAAGGGAAAACCACAGATTCCTTGATCCACGCATCGGGAATCCTGACACTGCTGGTAGAGCTCGGGAGGAAAGTGCACGTGCATGCCCCCCCCAAGAAGAGAACTGAGAGGAACTCCAGCGTCATGCCACAGGAGGCTTTCCCAGGAGTTAGGGTTCCCACAGGGCTGTCCGACGTGCCACCGTGGTGAGAGGCGATCCTCGGCGTGAGAGTCGAGGCAGTGCAGGGAAAACAGGTTCCTCTGGCATGGACTGAGACATCTGGTGAACTCTTGGTATGGTGGCATGACCCTGGAATTCCTCTCTCGTTTCCTGTTGAGAGCACCTCTACTGGAGATGCGACGGGAACGCCGGGAATTCTTTCCCGACCACGCAGGGAAAGGATCCCTCCTCTCGAGCTATGAGGCGGAAACGGGGCTCCTCTGGATGTGGGCGGGACCCTCGTGCTTCCTCTCGAGTGGAGACGGGTATGTCGAGGAACTTCTTGATTTGTAGCAAGGGTGTGAAGGACCCTTTCGAAGTTCCAGAGGTTATGTGTGATTAGCCTCGAGACGCCTTAGCCGGAATGGGCCTCATCTCGCCTGGAGTTGAGAACCTCCTGGATATTCTCGATTTGCGGCAGGTCCTCTGGAGTCATGACGAGGACCCCATGGACAAGCTCTGGTGGCCTGTGGAAAGGCCAGTCCCCATCGAGTTGCTAGGGGGCTTTTCTGGATTCCTCTCCCGGCGATATCGGAGCCGAAGACCTTGCGTGGAGTTTTGGCCGTAACCTGAGGATTCCTCTCCAGTGCTGACATGGATCTTGTGGTACTTCTGGAGTCTCCACAAGGGAGCCATTCCTCGTCTTGTGTGGGGGCATGCACGTGTGCTTTCCTCCCGGCCTGTAGCAGCAGTGTCACGCCTCCCGTCACGTGGATCAAGGGATCTGTGACTTTTCCTCGAGGCTTTCCCACGAGGCTTTCCCAGAGGGCTGTCCCACGTGCCACCGTGGTGTGAGTTGATCCTCGGCATGAAAATCGAGGCAGTGCAGGGAAAACAGGTTCCTCTGGAATGAACTGAGGCATCTGGGGAACTCTTGGAATTGTGGCACGACCCTGGAGTTCCTCTCGCCTTTCCTTGTGAGAGTGCCTCCCATTGAGATGCGACAGGAATGCCGGGCATTCTTTCCGACGAAGCAGGGAAATGATCCCTCATTTCGAGCTACGAGGCAGAAACGGGGCTCCTCTGGATGTGGGCGGGACCCCTGTGCTTCCTCTCGAGTGGAGTCGGGTATGTCGGGGAACTTCTTGAGTTGCAGCAAGGGTGTGAATGACCCTTTCGAATTTCCACAGGTCAGATGTGATTAGCCTCGAGACGCCTCAGCGGAAATGGGCCTCATCTCCCCTGGTGGCGAGAACCTTCTGGATTTTCCCGAGTTGCGGCAGGTGCTCTGGAGTTACGACGGGGACCTCAGCGACCTGCTCTGGCTGCCTCTGGAAAGGTCAGTCCCCATGGGAGTTGCTCGGGGGCCTCTCGGGATTCCTCTCCTTTCGATGCCGCGTCCTTAGTCCTTGTGTTGAGTCGGGCCGGAACCTGAGGATTGTTCTCCTGTGCTGACATGGATCTTGGGGTAATTCTGGAGTCTCCACAGGGGAGTCAGTCCTCGTCTCGCGTGGGGGCATGCACGTGGACTTTCCTCCCTAGCTGTAGCTGCAGTGTCACACTTCCCGTCATGTGGCTCAAGGGATCTGTGGCTTTCCCTGGAGGCTTTCCCAAGAGGCTTTCCCACAGGGCTCTCCCACGTGCCACCGTGTTGTGAGTCGATCCTCGGCATGAAAGTCGAGGCAGTGCAGGGAAAACAGCTTCCTCTGGAATGGACTGAGATATCTGGGGTACTCTTGGAATGGTGGCAGGACCCTGGAGTTCCCCTCGCCTTTCCTGTTGAGAGCGCCTCCTCTTGAGATTCGACGGGAACGCTGGGAATTCTTTCCCAATGAAGCAGGGAAAGGATCCCTCATCTCGAGCTACGAGGCGGAAATGTGTCTCCTCTGGATGTAAGAGGGACCCTCGTGCTTCCTCTTGAGTGGAGACGTGCATGTCGGGGATATAGTCTACTCAGCTCTCCAGATGAACAGCCGTCATGGCAAATAGGTGTCCTTCCAGTCCAGGCTCCTTAGTTTCTGTGGAAAGCTCTTGTTTATAATTTGTTCCTCCTTGAAAACACCTTTAGATCATTAGCACCATTGTTGTCATCATCATCGTCAAAGTTATTCCACATGCATAATATTTCTCATCTGCATATTATAATTCCTTTTCAATCTCAAATTCTGATGCTTTTGTCTGTTTCCTCTTTTTTTATTTTTTAAGTTTTAAATTGAAGTATAGTTGATTTATAATGTACTAATTTCTGCTGTACAGCAAAGTAATTCAGTCATACATATGTCCATTATGATTTATCTCAGGATATTGAGATATATACTCGCAGTGCTATACAGTTCTCTGTGCTATACGGTAGGACCTTGTTGTTTTTCCACTCTTTCTATAATAGTTTGCATCTGCTAGTCCCAACCTCCCATGCCATACCTCCTTCAGCCCCCTCCTTCTTGACAACCACAAGTCTGTTCTCTATATAAATCTATTTCTGTTTCATATATAAGTTCATTTGTGTCTTATTTTAGATTCCACATATAAATGATATCATATGATATTTGTCTTTCTTCATCTGACTTACTTCACTTAGTATGGATTCACCCATCCCTGGATTCACCCATCCATGTTCCTAGATGGACCTAGAGAATGGTAAAACTCCATTTTATCAAATATATATGTACCACATATGCCCATTCATCTGTCTGGGAGCATTTAGCATGTTTCCATGTCTGGATTATTGTAAGTAGTGCTGCTGTTGTGGTGCACATTGGAGTGCATGTATCTCTTTGAATTACAGTTTTCTCTGAATCTATGCCGAGTAGTGGGATTGCTGGATCTTCTGGTACCTCTGTTTTTCTGAGGAATCTCCATACTGTTCTCCATGGTGACTGCACCAACTCATGCTTGCTCTTTCTGAATGTTGTCTTATGTGAAGCCCATGAGCATTTTATTTCATTTCATTGTATTTTGATTTATTTTGCTTCTGGGTGTTTTGTTTGTTTGTTTATTAAAATCAGTAATAAAACACCCAGGATCCCGATACTTTGAGTATCTTTCTAAGTTTGAAAACTTTAATCAGTTTCATCTGCCATTTTATCTTACTGAGGCAATGTTGACATTCTCTGGATAATCCACCAGCTTTCTCCTCACCTCCCCCACCAAGCCCTGGCCACTCTGCATTTACACAAAGGGAAGGTGGCACTCTCCCATAATGAGCCATCCTGTTGTCCATAGGTTACACTTGACTACATGAAAACTAAGGCTCAGAGGGGAATGAAGGTGGTCCTGTGTTAGTGCTCAGTGAGGAAAGAGGCCTGCTCTATCCTTTGGGGACTCAGGGCGAAGGGAAGAGAGAGTTGAAGGAGATACAGCAGCATAAGTGCACCTGTCAGACAGTATTCTGTGACAGGTAAGCAGGGACTTGAAGGAAGTGAAGGAATAAAGCAGGGGCTATGGAGATAGGACATTCCATACAGGGAGAGTGGCAAGTGCAAAGCCTGAGGGAGGCAGATGCAGTGAGCATCCTGAACACAGTGAGCAGGAGGAAAGAGGTGGAAGATGACTGCGCAGAGGGGTATTGGGCCAGATCGTGGAGCTTCGTGGACCACGTGGAAGAGGCTTCCAGAAGAAGGGTGTAAACCAGAGCCATATGACATGCTGTGGTGCTTGCAGGAGCAGGAGGAATTGGTATCTTCACAAGGGCAGGCACCATTAGGTAGCCAGTAACCAATGCCTGGTTAGATGGGCGCAGGAGAAGAGGATGATGGGTAGCTTTCTGGAAGAGCCAGTACACTCGGAGGTCAGAAGAGAAAGAAGGTCTTGCTGGAGGGGGAAAGAGTGAATGATTTTTTTTTTTAATGGAGGAATCAACAGCATATTTTTAGCCTGAAAGGAATAATCCAGTAGAGGAAAAAACTGTGGTTTTGTTCTCCTTAATATGTATGTTTTCTACAGGTGCTCCTGCCTTGTATCACCCACATCTTTCTCGCACGTGATTCCAAGCCATTGTGGTGTAAATAGCTCTGCTGTACTCTTTTGAGTGTCACGGGAGGAAACGTGATAAACTCTCTGTGTCTCTAGTCTAATAGTCTATAGTCTGTGTCTATGTCTAATAGTCCTTGGGGGCTTCCCTTGTGGCTCAAACAGTAAAGAATCTGCATGTAATGCAGGAGACCTGGGTTCCATCCCTGGGTCAGGAAGATCCCCTGGAGAAGGGAGTGGCTACTCACTCCAGTATTCTTGCCTGGAGAATTCCAATTTTATTGGGCTCCAAAATCAATGCAGATGGTGACTGTAGCCATAAATTAAAAGACACTTGCTCATTGGAAGAAAAGCTATGACAAACCTAGGCAGTGTATTAAAAAGCAGAGATATCACTTTGCCGACAAAAGTCTGTATAGTCAAAGCTATGGTTTTTTTTCACTAGACATGTATGGATGTGAGAGTTGGACCATAAAGAAGGGTGAGCATGGAAGAATTAATGCTTTCAAACTGTGATACTAGAGAAGACTCTTGAGAGTTCCTTGGACACAAGGAGATCAAACCAGTCAATCCTAAAGAAAATAAACCCTAAATATTCATTGGAAGGACTGATGTTGAAGCTGAAGCTCCAATACTTTGGCCACCTGATATGAAGAGCCAGCTCATTGGAAGAGACCCTGATGGTGGGGAAGATTGAAGGCAGGAGGAGAAGGAGACGACAGAGGATGAGATGCCTGGATGGCATCCCTGACTCAGTGGACATGAATTTGAGCCAACTCCGGGAGGTGGTAAAGATCAGGGAAGCCTGGCGTGCTGTAGTCCATGGGGTCACAAAGAGTTGGGCATGACTGAGCAACTGAACAGTGACACTACAAAAGCCGTGAGAAAAGCAAGCTATTTTTTTTTAATGAGACTTTTGCTTTGTTTTGTTTTTTGGCTGGTCTGGGTCTTGGTTACCGTGCTCAGTCTTTCTCTAGTTGTAGTGAGCGGGGACAACTCTTCCGTGATATGCGGCTTCTCATTGCAGTGGCTTCTTGTTGCAGAGCACAGGCTCCAGGGTGTGCAGGCTTCAGTAGTTGTAGCTCACAGGCTATAGAGCCTGTGGGCTCAGTAGTTGTGGTGCATGGGCTTAATTGCTCATTTGGCATGTGATATCTTCCCAAACCCATGTTCCCTCCGTTTACAGGCAGATTCTTAACCCCTGGATCACCAGGGAAGTCCGAGAGATTTTAAATTAACCATGAAAAACTATGTTATCAGGGCTTTAAAAGTCCCAACATGTTTATGAATACAAATATTCTTATTTTTCAGTGAAGGTTTAAAATGTATCATCCAAGGATTTTTAAAGGTTCTAAATGGCATCTTCCAGATTTCTCAACTTTCTGATACCATAGTAAATTTCTTATGGAAGAACAGAAGAAGATGCTCTTGTTTGACAGAATATAATTCAGGGTCTTATTTACACAATGGAGTGTGAACCTTACTGTTTAATCATCTAGTCTCTAAAATAGATGCATCTCCCATGTTCAGCAGCACAGAATGTCAGCATTTTCAACACTTGTCAGAGACTCTGAGCACCTACTGGCTGCCATTTGGGTAAGACACTATGATCTGAGATAACAGGGGAAATGTGCTCACTGTCCTTGTAGGTTTCTCAGAGTTGTAGCCCTCTGTCAGGTTATATCACCAAAAAGCAAGGGCACTAACACTCCAAGTGTGTGCTGACTTGCCTCTCTCACAAATGCCTTCACTGAGTTAAAGCTTAAAATTTAGTTTGTGTATAGTGAAGATTTGTGTAAACAAACAAAAAGCCTAATGGAAAAGTTTCTGTCTTCTGTATTTTTGCTTTTTACTAACTCAGTTCACATCCCTTATGTAGACAGCCACATCAAGAATTCTTCCCATATATTAGAATCAAGAAAGTGTGGTTGTAGTTTTTCGTTTTTTGTTTTTTTTCCCTCTGGATGATCTTATATGCTTTCATTTTTTTCAAATGAACACAGTAGACCATTGTGTTTCATTAATATGTTTCCTTGAATATGGTTCAGAATTTGTCTGGTTAGACTATCCTCTCCAGGATCGAGCTTTCCTGGTCCTCAGAGAGTAAAGAATCTGCCTGTAGTGTGGGAGACCCACATATTGAACCTGGAGTCTCCAGAATCTGGCAAAACACATGCACCATTTTTTCTAGGTACTTTTTTATCAAAAACTATTTTAACCTGCCACATTTTATATATTCTGAGTTCTAGGAGATTCAGCCTTTGAGAATCAAATACTTCTAAATAAACAGAAATAAAAAC
>NW_017213597.1:0-15477 GCF_001704415.2 Capra hircus | reverse complement strand
GTTGCTAGGCTGTACTGCGTTAGGGCTCCAAGGAAGGAAAATGCAAATTTTAGCCCCTACGACTGGATCCAGGTGGGCTCCCAGGATGATTTCCCCGCAGGATCCAAGAACGTTCCAGACAGACCTGGGCTCACCAGCTCCCTCCTGCAGAGGAAACATGATAGAACAGCTGTTTGGAGGTTGCTTTGACTTCCCTGGGAGGTAGGATCCCTCCCTGGGTGCAGGGCCTCAGGGGCCATTGCCGCTGAAAATGCCCTCGAAGCCAGACCTTTCCAGCCTTGTATGACTCAGCACGGAGGAGACTGGAAAAGGTCTCTTCCTTGGAGGAAGGAAAGGCAGCCCCAGAGAGTGTGTTTTCACACCTGTATCTTGCAGCAAGTGTTTGGCGTCTCAGACGTCAGACCTCCAGGCCTGCTCCAACGCCTCAGTTCCAGAGTCAGGGCCGTGTGTCTCCCTGCATTTTCTGAGCCTTGGAACACATTCCTAGGTCAGAACAGTCCTGCCATGGGGAAGGAGGCTGCGGGAGTGTGTCTGAGGGGTCGGGTGCCATGCTGGGTCCAATAGACCTTGTACCTCCAATAGACCCCAGGACAACAGCGGTGGGCTCCCCTGCTTCCGAAATGCCAAAGCGAGAAGCAAAGCTAGCTCTATCAGAAGGAAGGAAAGAGCAATCGGATGGATGTTCAGGCTGTTGCTGGGCCACAGCACTTCAGGGTCCCCCCCGAGAGGAACAGGCGCCCTGTGGCCCCTAGGTCCGATATGCAGGTTAACACACAGGGTGTGTCCCCATAGGAGCCTAGAATTTTCCTGACAGACCTAGGCTCACTAGATCTCTCCTACAGGGGCAAAAAGGGGTAGAACAGACTGTGGATGTGACTCTGCCTTTCCCAGCGAGCATGGGGCCCTCCCTACGGCCCGCGCTCCAGGGAAAATTGTCCCTGAAAAATGACCTCCAAGAAGCGCTTTTCCAGCAGGCTGGGATGCAAGAGTTCACAGGATGCGGGGAAAGTGATCGTGCTTCAGGGAAGAAGAGGCAGCCACCCAGTGTGTGTTTTGCAAGCCTGTATTTGGAAGAAACTGGAGAGCTTCTTCAAGGGGAGACCTCCAGGTCTGCTCAGAGGACCAAAATTCCAGAGGCAGCACCATGCATCTCCCCTCGTCCTTTCTGAGCCTTGGAAAGACATTCCTAGCTTATAGTGGTATTGCTCATGAAGAAGCAGGATGCAGGAATGTGTCAGACATGACTGGGTGCCTTCCTGGGTTCAGCTCCGTGAGGGGCCTTTCCACTCAAAGTAGGTCCCATGCCTCCTTGGGGAGGAAGTGGGGCCCGCTTGCCTCCAAATTGCCAAAGGCTGGAACAAAGCTAGTTCTATCAGAGGTAAGAAAAGAGCAATTGGATGGATGTGGAAGCTGTTGCTGGGCCGCACTGCTTCAGGCCCCTCACCCCTCCGCCCCGAGAGAAACAGGCGCCCTGTGGCCCCTAGGTCCTGGATGCAGTTTCACACATAGAATGTGTCCCCATAGGAGCCAAGAATTTTTCCTGACAGACCTAGGCTCACTAGAGCTCTCCTACAGAGCAAAGGGGATGGGACAGATGTGTGGCTGTGGCTCTGCCTTTCCCTGGGAGTGTGCAGCCGCTCCCTAGGGCCCCGGGCTCCAGGGGAAATTGCCCCTGAATAATGACCTCCAAGAAGCGCTTTTCCAACTGGCTGAGACGTGGAGTTCTCAGGATGCAGGGAAAGCGAGTGTCCTTCGAGGAAGCAAAGGCAGTCACCTGTTATCATGACTTACTAGAATAGTAGGTACCTTCTCCGGTTGGGCAGAGGCCTTCCTACCTGATCTGAAAAAGAAAATGAAGTAGCTCGCTGATTTGAGAAATAATTCCCAGACTTGGGTTTCCAACCAGTGTAGAATCCGACAATGGCCCTGTCTTTGTAGCCGCGTTAATTAACAGGTATGTGAAGCTCTAAATATCAGTGGAAATTACATACAGCATATAGGCCCCAGTGTTCTGGAATGGTGGAAAGAAACAACCAAACTCTTGAAGAGACACTTTCTAAATGGATCATAGAAACTGACTGGTACATGGATGGGCTTGCTTCCGGCAGACTTACTCATATTATGGGTTACCGCACGTTCCCATAGTTGTTGTCCTTATGAAATTTTCTATGGGAGACCCCCTCCCACAGTGAGGCAGGTGTTAGCAGATTTGCCACAAGTAAGGGGGTGGGATTTCACAGCAGATGGAACAATTAGGTAAGGTAATAAATCAGGTAACTAAGTTTGTATAAAAAAGAATCTCATTCCCCCTTGAGGAACAGATTCATGAATTTGTGCTCAGTGATCAGGTGTGGCTCAATGACTGGAAACACAATTCCTTGGCCTGACATCGGAAAGGTCCTTATACTGTTGTTTTAGCCACAATTCTGAAAGAGATGGGAATACCAGACCACCTAACCTGCCTCTTGAGAAATCTGGATGAAGGTCAGGAAGCAACAGTTAGAGTAGGACATGGAACAACAGACTGGTTCCAAAAGGAAAAGGAGTATGCAAAGGCTGTATATTGTCACCCTGTTTATTTAACTTCTATGCAGAGTACATCATGAAAAATGCTGGGATGGAAGATACATGAGGCTGGAATCAAGATTGCCGGTAGAAATATCAATAAACTTAGATATGCAGATGACACCACCATTATGGCTGAATGTGAAGAGGAACGGGTATGTCGGGGAACTTCTTGAGTTGCAGCAAGGGTGTGAAGGACCCTTTGGAAGTTCCAGAGGTTAGGTGTGGTTAGTCTCGAGATGCCTCAGCGGAAATGGGCCTCATGTCGCCTGGAATGGAGAGGCTCCTGGATATTCCCTAGTTTCAGCAGGTGCTCTCGAGTTACGACGGGGACTTCAGGGACCCGGTCTGGCGGCCACAGGAAAGGCCAGTCATCATGCGTGTTCCTAGGGGGCCTCTCGTGATTCCTCTCCCGTCGATGCCGGGGCCTAAGACCTTGTGTGGAGTCGGGGCCGGAACCTGAGGATTCCTCTCCAGTACTGACATGGATTTTGGGGTACTTCTGGAGTCTCCACAAGGGAGTGAGGCCTCGTCTCGAGTGGGGGCATGAGCGTGCCCTTTCTTCCCATGCTGTAGCAGCAGTGTCACGCTTCCCCTTGCGTGGACCAAGGGATCTGTGGCTTTCCCTCGAGTCTTTCCCACGAGGCTTTCCCACAGCGCTGTCCCACGTGCCACGGTGGTGTGAGTCGATCCTCAGCGTGAAAGCCGAGGCAGTGAAGGGAAAACAAGTTCCTGTGGAATGGACTGAGACATCTGGGGGACTCTTGGAATGGTGGCACGACCCATGAGTTCCTCTCGCCTTTCCTGTGGCAGCGCGCCTCCTCTTGAGATGCGTCGGAAACGTCGGAAATTCTTTCCCAAGGAAGCAGAGAAGGATCCCTCATCTCGAGCTTGGAGGAGGAAACGGAGCTCCTCTGGAGGTGGCCGGACCCTCGTGCTCCCTCTGGAGTGGAGACGGGTATGTCGGGGAACTTCTTGAGTTGTAGCAAGGGTGTGTAGGACCCTTTGGAAGTTCCAGAGTTTAGGCGTGATTACTCTCGAGACGCCGCAGAGAAATGGGCCTCATCTCGACTGAAGCAGAGAACCTCCTGGATTTTCTCGAGTTGCGGCAGGTGCTCTCAACATACGACCGTGACCTCAGGGACAGTGTAGCAGGTGTGTCACGCTTCCCGTCGCGGGGATCAAGGGATCTGTGGCTTTCCCTCGAGGCTTTCCCACGAGGCTTTTCCCACAGGGCTGTCCCACGTGCCACCATGGTGTGAGTCGATACTCGGTGTGAAAGTCGAGGCAGTGCAGGGAAAACAGGTTCCTCTGAAATGGACTGACACATCTGGGGGACTCTTGGAATGGTGGCACGACCCTGGAGTTCCTCTCGCCTTTCCTATTGAGAGCCCTTACTCTTGAGATGCCACGGGAACGCCGAAAAATATTTCCTGACTAAGCAGGATAGGATCCCTCATCTCAAGCTGCCAGGCGGAAACGGGGTTCCTCTGGATGTGGGCGGGACCCTCGTGCTTCCTCTCTAGTGGAGACGGGTATGTCGGGGAACTTCTTGAGTTGCAGCAAGGACCCTTTTGAATTTCCAGAGTTTAAGTGTGATGAGCCTCCAGACGCCTCAGAGGAAATGGGCCTCATCTCGCCTGGAGGGGAGAACCTCCTGGATTTTCTAGAGTTGGGCAGGGTCTCTCGAGTTAAGACGGGGACCTCAGGGACCCGCTCTGGTGGCCTCAGGAAAGGCCAGTGCCCATGGGAGTTGCAAGGGGGCCTTTTGGGATTCCTCTCCCGTCGATGTTGGGGCCTAAGACCTTGGGTGGAGTCGGGGCCGGAACCTGAGGATTCCTCCCCAGTGCAGACATGGGTCTTGGCGTATTTCTGGAGTCTCCCCTGGGGAGTCAGTGCTCATCTCGTGTGGGTGCATGCACGTGAGCTTTCCTCACGAACTGTAGCAGCAGTGTCACACTTTCCGTCGCGTGGATCAAAGGATCTGTGGCTTTCCCTCGAGGCTTTCCCACGAGGATTTTCCTCAGGGCTGTCCCACGTGCCACCGTGGTGTGAGTCGATCCTCGGCTTGAAAGTCGAGGCAGTGCAGGGAAAACAGGTTTCCCTGGAATTGACAGAGACATCTGGGGGACTCTGGGAATGGTGGAACGACCCTGGAGTTTCTCTCGCCTTTCCTGTGGAGAGGGCCTCCTCTTCAGATGCGACTGGAACGCCGGGAATGCTTTCCAGACCACGGAGGGAAAGGATCCCTCCTCTCGAGCTATGAGGTGGAAACGGTGCTCCTCTGAAAGTGGGCGGGAAGATGATGATACTCTCGAGTGGAGACGGGTATGTCGGAGAACTTCTTGAGTTGCAGCAAGGGTGTGAAGGACCCTTTGGAAGTTCCAGAGGTTAGGAGTGATTAGCCTCGAGACGCCTCAGCGCAAATGGGCCTCATCTCGCCTTTAAGGACGCCAAGATCCATGTCAGCACTGGAGAGGAATCCTCAGGTTCCAGCACCGACTCCACACAAGGTCTTAGGCCCCGGCATCGACGGGAGAGGAATCCCGAGAGGCCCCGAGCAACTCGCATGGGGAATGGCGGGTCCCTCTGGTCCCCGTCTTAAGTCGAGATAACCTGTCCCAACTCGAAAAAATCCAGGAGGTTTCTCCCCTCCAGGCGAGATGAGGCCCATTTCCGCTGAGGCGACTCGAGGCTAATCACACCTAAACCTCTGGAACTTCCAAAGGGTTCTTCACACCCTTGCTGCAACTCAAGAAGTTCCCCGACATACCCGTCTCCACTCGAGAGGAAGCACGAGAGTCCCGCCCACATCCAGAGGAGCCCCGTTTCCGCCTCACAGCTAGAGAGGAGGTATCCTTTCCCTGCGTGGTCGGGAAAGAATTCCCAGTCTTCCCGTCACAACTCAAGAGGAGGCGCTCTCAACAGGAAAGGTGAGAGGAACTCCAGGGTCGTGCCACCATTCCCAGAGAACCCCAGATATCTCAGTCCATTCCAGGAAAACCTGTTTTCCCTGCACTGCCTCGACTTTCAAGCCGAGGATCGACTCACAGCACGGTGGCACGTGGGACAGCCCTGTGAGAAAGCCTCGTGAGAAAGCCTCATGGGAAAGCCTCGAGGGAAAGCCACTGATCCCTTGATCCACTCGACGGGAAGAATGACACTGCTGCTACAGCTCGGGTGGAAAGCGCTCTTCAATGCCCCACTCGAATGAGGACTGACTCCCCTGGGGAGACTCCCGAAGTACCCCAAGATCCATGTCAGCACTGGAGAGGAATCTCAGGTTCCAGGACCGACCCACACAAGGTCTTAGGCCCCGGCATCGACGGGAGAGGAATCCCGAGAGGCCACCGAGCAACTCGAACGGGGACTGGCCTTTCCTGCGGCCACCAGAGCGGGTCCCTGAGGTCCCCGTCGGAAGTCGAGAGCACCTGCCACAACTCGAGAAAATCCAGGAGGTTCTCCCCTCCAGGCGAGATGAGGCGCATTTCCGCTGAGGCGTCTAGAGGCTAATTGCACCTAACATCTGGAACTTCCAAAAGGTCCTTCACACCCTTTCTGCAACTGAATAAGTTCCCCGACATACTCGCCTCCACTCGAGAGGAAGCACGAGAGTCCCGCCCACATCCAGAGGAGCCCCGATTCCGCCTCATAGCTCGAGAGGAGGGATCATTTCCCTGCGTGGTCGGGAAAGAATTCCCGGCGTTCCCGTCGCATCTCAAGAGGAGGCGCTCTCCACAGGAAAGTTGAGAGGAACTCTAGAGTCTGGCCACCATTCCCAGAGTCCCCCCAGTTGTCTCAATCCATTCCCTGCACTACCTCGACTTTCAAGCCGAGGATCGACTCACACAACGGCGGCACCAGGGACAGCCCTGTGGGAAAGCCTCGTGGGAAAGCCTCCTGGGAAAGCCTCGAGGGAAATCACAGAACCCTTGATCCACTCGAATTGAAGCATGACACTGCTGCTACACCTCGGGAGGAAAGCGCACGTGGCATGCCCCCACTCGAGACGAAGACTTACTCCCCTCGGGGAGACACCAAGAAGTACCCCAAGATCCATGTCAGCACTGGGAGAGGAATCCTCAGTTTCCTGGCACCGACTCCACACAAGGTCTTAGGCCCTGGCACGAGATGAGAGGAATCCGAGAGGCCCCCGAGCAACTCACATGGGGACTGGCCTTTCCTGAGGCCACCAGAGCGGGGTCCCTGGAGGTTCCCGTCGTAAGTCGAGAGGCACCTACCGCAACTCGAGAAAATCCAGGAGGTTCTCCCCTCCAGGCGAGATGAGGCCCATTTTCCGCTGAGGCGTCTCGAGGCTAATCACACCTAACTCTGGAACATCAAAGGGTCCTTCACACCCTTGCTGGCAACTCAAGAAGTTCCCCGACATACCCGTCTCCACTCGAGAGGAAGCACGAGAGTCCCGCCCACATCCAGAGGAGCCCCGTTTCTCGCCTCCTAGCTTGAGAGGCGGGATCCTTTCCCTGCGTGGTCGAGGAAAGAATTCCGGCGTTCCCGTCGATCTCAAGAGGAGGCGCTCTCCACAGGAAAGGCGAGAGGAACTCCAGGGTCGTGGCCACCATTCCCAGAGTCCCCCAGATGTCTCAGTCCATTCCAGGGAAACCTGTTTTCCCTGCACTGCCTCGACTTTTACTGCCGAGGATCGACTCACTCCACGGTGGCACGTGAGACAGCCCTGTGGGAAAGCCTCGTGGTAAAGTCTCGTGGGAGAACCTCGAGGGAAAGACACAGATCCCTTGATCGACCGGAAGGGAAGCGTGCCACTGCTGCTACAGCTCGGAAGGAAAGCGCACGTGCATGCCCACACTCAAGAGAGGACTGACTCCCGTGGGGAGACTACAGAAGTACCCCAAGATCTATGTCAGCAATGGTGAGGAATCCTCAGCTTCCGGGACTATCTCCACACAAGGTCTTAGGCCCAGCATTAACGGGAGAGGAATCCCGAGAGGCCCCGAGCTACTCGCATGGGGACTGGCCTTTCCTGAGGCCACCAGAGTGGGGTCCCTGAGGTCCCCGTCGTAAGTCGAGAGTACCTGTCGCAACTCGAGGAAATCCAGGAGGTTCTCCGCTCCAGGCGAGATGAGGCCCATTTCCGCTTAGGCGTCTCGAGGCTTATCACACCTAAACTCTGGAATTTCCAAAGGGTTCTTCACACCCTTGCTGCAACTCAAGAAGTTCTACGACATACCCGGTCTCCACTCGAAAGGTAGCACTAGCGTTCCGCCCACATCCAGAGTAGCCCTGTTTCCATCTCATAGCTCGAGAGGAGGGATACTTTCCCTGCGTGTTCGGGAAAGAATTCCCGGCGTTCCCGTCGTATCTCAAGAGGAGGCGCTCTCCACAGGAAAGGCGAGAGAAACTCCAGGGTCGTGCCACCATTCCCAGAGTCTCCCAGATGTCTCAGTCTATTCCATGGAAACCTGTTTTCCCTGCACTCCCTCGACTTTCAAGCCGAGGACCGACTCACACCACGATGGCACGTGGGACAGCCCTGTGGGAAAGCCTCGTGGGAAAGCCTCATGGGAAAGCCTCGAGTGAAGTCACAGATGCCTTGATCCACGCGAAGGGAATCGTGACACTGCTGCTACAGCATGGGAGGAAAGCGCCCGTGAATGCCCCACTCGAGACGAGGACTGACTTTCCCTGGGGAGACTCCAGAAATACCCCAAGATCCATGTCCGGCACTGGGAGAGGAATCCTCAGGTTCCGGCACTGACTCCAGACAAGCTCTTAGGCCCCGGCATCGACGGGAGAGGAATCCCGAGAGGCCCCCGAGCAACTCGCATGGCGACTGGCCTTTCCTGAGGCCACCAGAGCGGTCCCTGAGGTCCCCGTCGTAAGTCGAGAGCACCTGCTGCAACTCGAGAAAATCCAGGACGTTCTCCCTTCCAGGCGAGATGAGCCCATTTTTGCTGAGGCGTCTCGAGGCTAATCAGACCTAACCTCTGGAACATCCAAAGGGTCCTTCACACCCTTGCTGGCAACTCAAGAAGTTCCCCGACATACCCGTCTCCACTCGAGAGAGAAGCACGGAGAGTCCCGCCCACATCCATAGGAGCCCCGTTTCTGCCCCCTAGCTCGAGAGGCGGGATCCTTTCCCTGCGTGGTCGAGAAAGAATTCCTGGCGTTTCCCGTCGCATCTCAAGAGGAGGCGCTCTCCACAGGACAGGCGAGAGGAACTCCAGGGTCATGCCACCATTCCCAGAGCCCCCAGATGTTCTCAGTCCATTCCAGGGAAACCTGTTTTCCCTACACTGCCTCGACTTTCAAGCTGAGGATCGACTCACACCAACAGTGGCACGTGGGACAGCCCTGTGGGAAAGCCTCGTGGGAAAGCCTCGTGGGAAAGCCTCGTCAGAAAGCCTCGAGGGAAAGCCACAAATCCCTTGATCCACGTGAAGTGAAGCGTGACACTGCTGCTACAGCTCGGGAGGAAAATCGCCCGTAACGCCACCACTCGAGACGAGGACTGACTTCCCTGGGGAGACTCTAGAAGTACCCCAAGATCCATGTCGGCACTGGAAGAGGAATCCTCAGGTTCGGGCACTAACTTCACACAAGGTCTTAGGACCCAGCATCGACGTGAGTGGAAATCCCGAGAGGCCCGTGAGCAACTCGCATGGGGACTGGCCTTTCGTGAGGCCACCAGAGCTGGACCCTGAGGTCCCCGTCGTAAGTCGAGAGCACCTGCTGCAACTCGAGAAAATCCAGGAGGTTTTCCCCTCCAGGCGAGATGAGGCGCATTTGTGCTGAGGCGTCTCAGGGTAATGAGACCTAACCTCTGCAACTTCCAAAGGGTCCTTCACAACCTTGCTGCAACTCAAGAAGTTGCCCGACATTCCCGTCTCCACTCGAGACGGAAGCACGAGAGTCCTGCCCACATCCAGAGGAGCCCCGTTTGTGCCTCCTAGCTAGAGAGGAGGGATCCTTTCCCTGCGTGGTCGGGAAAGAATTCCCAGTGTTCCGTCGCATCTCAAGAGGAGGCGCTCTCCACAGGAATGGCGAGAGGAACTCCAGGATCGTGCCACCATTCCCACAGTCCCCCAGTGACTCAGTCCATTCCAGGGAAACCTGTTTTCCCTGCACTGACTCGACTTGCAGCCGAGGATCGACTCACACCACGGTGGCACGTGGGACAGCCCTGTGGGAAAGCCTCGTAGGAAAGCCTCAAGGGAAAGCCACAGATCCCTTGATCCACGGCGAAGGGAAGCGTGACACTGCTGCTACACCTCGGGAGGAAAGGGAACGTGCACGCCCCCACTCGAGAAGAGGACTGACTCCCCTGGGGAGACTCCAGACGTACCCCAAGATCCATGTCAGCACTGGAGAGGAATCCTCAGGTTCCGGCACCGACTCCACACAAGGCCTTAGGCCCCGGCATCGACGGGAGAGGAATCCCGATATGCCCCCGAGCAACTCACATGGGGACTGGCCTTTCCTAAGGCCGCCAGAGCGGGTCCCTGAGGTCCCCATCGTAAGTCGAGAGCACCTGCCGCAACTCGAGATTCCTTGAATCACTCGAAGGGAACCGTGAAACTGCTGATACAGCTGATACTGCTGATACAGCTCGGAGGAAAGCGCACGTGGCATGCCCCACTCGAGACGAGGATTTGACGCACCTGAAGACACTCCAGAAGTACCCCAAGTTGCATGTCAGCACTGGAGAGTAATCCTCAGGTTCCGACTCCACACAAGATCTTACGCCAACGCATCAACGGGAGAGGAATCCCGAGAGGCCCCCGAGGAACTCGCATGGGGACTGGCCTTTCCTGAGGCCACCAGAGCTGGTCCCTGAGGTCCCATCGTAAGTCGAGAGCACCTGCCGCAACTCGAGAAAATCCAGGAGATTCTTCCCTCCAGGCGAGATGAGGCCCTTTTCTGCTGAGGCGTCTCGAGGTTAATCACATCTAATATCTGGAACTTCCAAAGGGTCCTTCACACCCTTGCTGCAACTCAAGAAGTTCCCCGACATACCCGTCTCCACTCTAGAGGAATCAGGAGAGTTCCGCCCACATCCAGAGGAGACCCGTTTCCGCCTTCTAGCTCGAGAGGAGGGATCCTTTCCCTGTGTTGTCGGGAAAGAATTCCCGTTGTTCCCTTCGCATCTCAAGAGGAGGCGCTCTCCACAGGAAAGGCGAGAGGAACTCCAGGGTCGTGCCATCATTCCCAGAGTACCCCAGATATCTCAGTCCATTTCAGGGAAACCTGTTTTCCTTGCACTGCCTCGACTTTCAAGCCAAGGATCGACTCACTCCACGGAGTGGCACCGTGGTGGGACATCCCTGTGGGAAAAGCGCTCGTGGGAAAAGCCGCTCCTCGAGGGAAAGCCCCTGATCCACTTGATCCGCCTGGCCGAAGGGAAAGCGTCGACATTGGCCTGCCTACAGCTCCTGGAGGAGAGGAAGGCGGCACCGTGCCATGCCCGCCACTTCAGAGGACCTGGCAGGGACTGACGTCCCCTGGGAAGGACACCTCCAGAAGCTAACCTCCAAGAAGTTGCATGTCAGTCACTGGAGAAGGAATCCCTCCAGGTTCCCCTGGACACCGGTACATCAGTCACACAAGGTCTTAGGCCCGCCCAGCATCGGACGGGGAGAAGGAATCCCGAGAGGCCCCGAGCAACTCGCATGGGGACTGGCTTTCCTGAGGCCACCAGAGCGGGTCCCTGAGATCCCCGTCGAAAGTCGAGAGCACCTGCCAAAACTCGAGAAAATCCAGGAAGTTCTCCCCTCCAGGCGAGATGAGGCCCTTTTCCGCTGAGGCTCTCGAGGCTAATCACACCTAAACCTCTGGAACTTCCAAAGGGTCCTTCACACGCTTGCTGCAAACTCAAGAAGTTCCCCGACATAACCCGTCTCCACTCGAGAGGAATCACGAGAGTCCCGCCCACATCCAGAGGAGCCCCGTTTCCGCTTCCTAGACTCGAGAGGAGTGATCCTTTCCCTGCGGCGTCGGGAAAGAATTCCCGGCGTTCCCCGTCACATCTCAAGAGGAGGCGCTCTCCACAGGAAAGGACGAGAGGAACTCCAGGGTCGTGCCACCATTCCCAGAGTCCCCCAGATGTCTCAGTCCATTCCAGGGAACCCTGTTTTCCCTGTACTGCCTCGACTTTCAAGCCGAGGATCCACTCACACCACGGTGGCACGTGGGACAGCCCTGTGGGAAAGCTTGGTGGGAAAGCCTCATGGGAAAGCCACACATCCCTTTGATCCACGCGAAGGGAAGCATGACACTGCTGCTACAGCTCGGGAGGAAAGCGCACGTGCATGCCCCCTCTCGAGACGATGACTGACTCCCCTGGGGAGACTCCAGAAGTGCCCCAAGATCCATGTCAGCACTGGGAGAGGAATCCTCAGGCCCGGCACCGACTCCACACAAGGTCTTCGGATCCGGCATCGACGTGGAGAGGAATCCCGAGAGGCCCCTGAGCAACTCGCATGGGGCCTGGCCTTTCCTGAGGCCAACCAGAGCGGGTCCCTGAGGTCCTCGTCATAAGTAGAGAGCACCTGCCTGCAACTCGAGTAAAATCCAGGAGGTTCTGCCCTCTAGGCGAGATGAGGCCCATTTCCGCAGAGGCGACTCGCAGGCTAATCACACCTATCCTCTGGAACTTCCAAAGGGTCTTTCACACCATTGCTGCAACTCAAGAAGTTCCCTGACATACCCGTCTCCACTCTGAGAGGAATGAAGAGAGTCTCGCCACATCCAGAGGAGCCCCGTTTCCGCTTCCTAGCTCGAGAGGAGTGGATCCTTTTCCTCCTGGTGGTCGGAGAAAGAATTCCCGGCGTTCCCTCACATCTCAAAGAGGAGGTGCTCTCCACAGGAAAGGCGAGAGGAACTCCAGGGTCGTGCCATCCATTCCCAGAGTCTCCCAGATGTCTCAGCCCATTCCAGGGTAAACCTGTTTTCCCTGCACTGCCTCGGACTTTGAAGCCGAGGATCGACTCACACCACGGTGGCACGTGGACAGCCCTGTGGGAAGCTTGGTGGGAAAGCCTCGTTGGAAAGCCTCGAGGGAAAGCCACAGATCCCTTGATCCACGAGAAGGGAAGCGTGACACTGCTGCTACAGCTCGGGAGGAAAGCGCACTTGCATGCCCCCACTCGAGACGAGGACTGACTCCCCTGCTGAGACTCCAGAAGTAGCCAAGATTCCATGTCGGCACTGGACAGGAAATCCTCAGGTTCCGGCACCGACTCCACACAAGGGCTTCGGCCCCGGCATCGAAGTGAGAGGAATCCCGAGAGGCCCCCGAAGCAACTCCCATGGGGACTGGCCTTTCCAGAGGCCACCAGAGCGGGTCCCTGAGGTCCCCGTCGTAAGTCGAGAGCACCTGCCGCAACTCGAGAAAATCCAGGAGGTTCTTCCCTCCAGGCGAGATGAGGCCATTTTCCGCTGAGGCTTCTTGAGGCTAATCACACCGAACCTCTGGAACTTCCAAAAGGGTCCTTCACACGCTTGCTGAAACTCAAGAAGTTCCCCGATATACCCGTCTCCACTCGAGAGGAAGCACGAGAGTCCCGCCCACATCCAGAGGAGCCCCGTTTCCGCATCCTAGCTCGAGAGGAGGGATCCTTTCCCTGGGTGGGCAGGAAAGAATTCCCCGCGTTCCCACCGCATCTCAAGAGGAGGCGCTCTCCTCAGGAAAGGCGAGAGGAACTCCAGGGTCGTGCCACCATTCCCTGAGTCCCCCAGATGTCTCAGTCCATTCCAGGGAAACCTGTTTTCCCTGCACTGCCTCGACTTTCAAGCCGAGGATCGACTCACACCACTGTGGCACGTGTGACAGCCCTGTGGGAAATCCTCGTGGGAAAGCCTCGAGGGAAAGCCACAGATCCCTTGATCCACGCGAAGGGAAGCGTGACACTGCTGCTACAGCTCGGGAGGAAATCGCACGTTCATGTCCCCACTCGAGACGAGGACTGACTCCCCTGGGGAGACTCCAGAAGTACCCCAAGATCCATGTCAGCACTGGAGAGGAATCCTCAGGTTCCGGCACCTACCCCACACAAGATCTTAGGCCACGACATCGACGGGAGAGGAATCCTGAGTGGCCCCCGAACAACTCGCATGGGGACTGGCATTTCCTGAGGCCACCAGAGCGGGTCCCTGAGGTCGCCTTCGTAAGTCGACAGTACCTGCCGCATCTCGAGAAAATCCAGGAGGTTCTCCCCTCCAGGCGAGATGAGGCCCATTTGTGCTGAGGCGTCTCGAGGCTAATCAGACATAACCTCTGGAACTTCCAAAGGGTCCTTCACAACCTTTCTGCAACTCAAGATGTTGCCCGACATACCCGTCTCCACTCGAGAGGAAGCACGAGAGTCCCGCCCACATCCAGAAGAGACCCGGTTCCGCCTCCTAGCTCGAGAGGAGGGATTCTTTCCCTGCGTGGTCTGCAAAGAATTCCCGGCGTTCCAGTCGCATCTCAAGAGGAGGCACTCCCACAGAAAAGGCGAGAGGAAAACCAGGGTCGTGCCACATACCCAGAGTCCCCAGATGTCTCAGTCCATTCCAGGGAAACCTCTTTTCCCTGCACTGCCTCGACTTTCAAGCCGAGGATAGACTCACACCACGCTGTCACTTGGGACAGCCCTGAGGGAAAGCCTCGTGGGAAAGCTTCGTGGGAATGCCTCGAGGGAAAGACACAGATCCCTTGATCCATGCGAAGGGAAGCGTGACACTGCTGCTAGAGCTCGGGAGGAAAGCGCCCGAGCATGCCCTCAGTCGAGACGAGGAATGACTCACCTGGGGAGACTCCAGAGGTACTCCAAGATCCATGTCGGCTCTGGAGAGGAATCCTCAGGTTCCGGCACTGACTCCACACAAGGTCTTAGGACCCAGCTTCAACGGAGGAGGGATCCCGAGAGGCCCGCGTGCAACTCGCATGGGGACTGGCCGTTTCTGAGGCCAACAGAGCGGGTCCCTGAGGTCCCCGTCGTAAGTCGAGAGCACATGCCGCAACTCGAGAAAATCCAGGAGATTCTCCCCTCCAAGCTAGATGAGGCCCATTTACACTGAGGCGTCTCGAGGCTAATCACATCTAACATCTGGAACTTCCAAAGGGTCCTTCACACCCTTGTTGCAACTCAGAAGTTCCCCGATATACCGGTATCCACTCGAGAGGAATCACGAGAGTCCCGTCCACATCCAGAGGAGCCCCGTTTCCGCTTCCTAGATCGAGAGGAGTGATCCTTTCCCTGCGGCGTCGGGAAAGAATTCCCGGCGTTCCCGTCACATCTCAAGAGGAGGCGCTCTCCACAGAAAAGACGAGAGGAACTCCAGGGTCGTGCCACCATTCCCAGAGTCCCCCAGATGTCTCAGTCCATTCCAGGGAACCCTGTTTTCCCTGTACTGCCTCGACTTTCAAGCCGAGGATCCACTCACACCACGGTGGCACGTGGGACAGCCCTGTGGGAAAGCTTGGTGGGAAAGCCTCGTGGGAAAGCCACACATCCCTTGATCCACGCGAAGGGAAGCGTGACACTGCTGCTACAGCTCGGGAGGAAAGCGAACGTGCATGCCCCCTCTCGAGATGATGACTGACTCCCCTGGGGAGACTCCAGAGTGCCCCAAGATCCATGTCAGCACTGGAGAGGAATCCTCAGGCTCCGGCACGACTCCACACAAGGTCTTGGGATCCGGCATCGACGGGAGAGGAATAGCGAGAGGCCCCTGAGCACTCGGCAGGGGCCTGGCCTTTTCTGAGGCCGCACAAAGAGCGGGTCCCAGAGGTCCTCGCATAAGAGAGAGCGACCTGCCTGAACTCGAGTAAATCCAGGAGGTTATTGCCCTCATAGGCGAGATTTTGAGGCCCATTTCCGCAGAGGCGATCGCGGACTAATTCAACCCTATCCTTTGGAACTTCCAAAGGGAGTCTTCACACCCAGTTGC
>NW_017213596.1:0-15478 GCF_001704415.2 Capra hircus | reverse complement strand
TTCAGATCAGGGTAGGGAAGGCCTCTGCCCAACCGGAGAAGGTACCTACTATTCTAGTAAGTCATGATAACAGGTGACTGCCTTTGCTTCCCGAAGGACACTCGCTTTCCCTGCATCCTGAGAACTCCACGTCTCAGCCAGTTGGAAAAAGCGCTTCTTGGAGGTCATTATTCAGGGGCAATTTCCCCTGGAGCCCGGGGGCCATAGGAGGCGCTCCACACTCCCAGGGAAAGGCAGAGCCACAGCCACACATCTGTCCCATCCCCTTTGCTCTGTAGGAGAGCTCTAGTGAGCCTAGGTCTGTCAGGAAAATTCTTGGCTCCTATGGGGACACATTCTATGTGTGAAACTGCATCCAGGACCTAGGGGCCACAGGGCGCCTGTTTCTCTCGGGGGCGGAGGGTGGGGGGCCTGAAGCAGTGCGGCCCAGCAACAGCTTCCACATCCATCCAATTGCTCTTTTCTTACCTCTGATAGAACTAGCTTTGTTCCAGCCTTTGGCAATTTGGAGGGCAAGCGGGCCCCACTTCCTCCCCAAGGAGGCATGGGACCTACTCTGAGTGGAAATGCCCCTCACGGAGCTGAACCCAGGAAGGCACCCAGTCATGTCTGACACATTCCTGCATCCTGCTTCTTCATGAGCAATACCGCTGTAAGCTAGGAATGTCTTTCCAAGGCTCAGAAAGGACAGGGGAGATGCATGGTGCTGCCTCTGGAATTTCGGTCCTCTGAGCAGACCTGGAGGTCTCCCCTTGAAGGAGCTAACCAGTTTCTTCCAAATACAGGCTTGCAAACACACACTGGGTGGCTGCCTCTTCTTCCCTGAAGGACGATCACTTTCCCCGCATCCTGTGAACTCTGCATCCCAGCCTGCTGGAAAAGCGCTTCTTGGAGGTCATTTTTCAGGGACAATTTTCCCTGGAGCCCGGGGCCGTAGGGAGGGCCCATGCTCGCTGGGAAAGGCAGAGTCACATCCACAGTCTGTTCTACCCCTTTTGCCCTGTAGGAGAGCTCTAGTGAGCCTAGATCTGTCAGGAAAATTCTTGGCTCCTATGGGGACACACCCTGTGTGTTAACCTGCATATCGGACCTAGGGGCCACAGGGCGCCTGTTCCTCTCGGGGGGACCCTGAAGTGGTGCGGCCCAGCAACAGCCTGAACATCCATCCGATTGCTCTTTTCTTCCTTCTGATAGAGCTAGCTTTGCTTCTCGCTTTGGCATTTCGGAAGCCAGGGGGAGCCCACCGCTGTTGTCCTGGGGTCTATTGGAGGTACCGGGTCTATTGGACCCCAGCATGGCACCCGACCCCCTCAGACACACTCCCGCAGCCTCCTTCCCCATGGGCAGGACTGTTCTGACCTAGGAATGTGTTCCCAAGGCTCAGAAAATGCAGGGAAACACACGGCCCTGACTCTGGAACTGAGGCCGTTGGAGCAGGCCTGGAGGTCTGACGTCTGAGACGCCAAACACTTGCTGCAAGATACAGGTGTGAAAACACACTCTCTGGGGCTGCCTTTCCTTCCTCCAAGGAAGAGAGCTTTTCCAGTCTCCTCCGTGCTGAGTCATACAAGGCTGGAAAGGTCTGGCTTAGAGGGCATTTCTCAGCGGCAATGGCCCCTGAGGCCCTGCACCCAGGGAGGGATCCTACCCTCCCAGGGGAAGTCAAAGCAACCTCCAAACAGCTGTTCTCTCATATTTCCTCTGCAGGAGGGAGCTAGTGAGCCCAGGTCTGTCTGGAACGTTCTTGGATCCTGCGGGAAATCATCCTGGAGCCCACCTGGATACCAGTCGTAGGGGCTAAAATTCGCATTTTCCTTCCTTGGAGCCCTAACGCAGTACAGCCCTAGCAACTGCTTGAAATCCATCCTGTTGCTGTTTTCTTCCCTCTGACAGAGCGAGCTTTGCTCCCCATTTTGGGATTTCAGAAGCAAGGTGGTGCGCCTGCAACTCCTTGCCTGGGGTCCATTGAGGTGCAAGGTGCCCTCGACCAGGTGACCCCAGCATGACACCTGGCCCCCTCAGACACACTCCCGCAGCAGTCCCCATGGGCAGGACTGCTCTCAACTAGGAATGTGTTTGCAAGGCAGGAAACTGCAGGGAGACACAAGGCCCTGATTCTGGAATTGAGTCTGTTGGAACAGGCCTGCAGGTCTTCTGTCTAACAAGCCAAACACTTGCTGCAAGATACAGGCCTGAAAACACACTCTTGGGCTGCCTTTCCTTCCTCCAAGGAAGAGAGTTTCTCAGCCTCCTGTGGGCTGAGAGTCACACAGGGCTGAAAAGCACTTGCTGGGAGATTCTTTTTCATTGGCCATGGCCCCTGAGGCCCGTGCTCAGGGAGGGCTCCCTCCCTCCCAGGGAAAGTCAAAGGAAGCTCCAAACGGCTGTTCAATCATGTTTCTGAGAGAGTCATTGCCAAGGCAGGTTTCTAAGAAGTTCAAGGGTCCCCAAGGAGAGAGGGTCTAGAATTCTCAAGGAGGAAGAAAGGACAAACTGTTTTCCCCTCTACATTCCTTAGGATTATATAACAATCATGCATCCTTCTTGAGGACGGTCTCTGGAAAAAACCTTCTGGCTAATCCTGTTATCTTAAAATGTAAATTATGGGAGTAGGTCTAGTGAGTCTTTACAACCTCCAGACATTCTTTTGTTCGTCATAACTTATTGGAGAGTATATAACTCCATTACTAACACTAGCAAGGGGGTACGTTTTCTGCCCCTTGTGATGTCTCTGTCAGAAGCTTTCTCTATCTCCTTTATACTTTAATAAACTCTATTGCACAAAAGCTCTGAGCAATCAAGCCTCGTCTTGGGCCCTGGATTGAATTCTTCTCCTCCATAAGCAAGAATCCCAGCATCTTTTCGTGGTTCAGCAACAATATTTCATTTCCTCTGCAGGAGAGAGCTAGTGAGCTTAGGTCTGTCTGGAACATTCTTGGATCCTGTGGGGAAAATATCCTGTGCACACATCTGGATACTGGGCCTAGAGGCCAAAATTTGCATTTCTTTCCGGGGAGCCCTAACGTGGTGTGACTTAGCAACTGCCTTGAAAATCCATCCCATTGCTGTTTTCCTCCTTCTGACAGAGCTGGCTTTGTTCCCTGCTTTGGGATATCTCAACCGAAGGGCCGGGTCCATAGCTACTCGCCTGGGGCCATTGGATGTGCAAGGTGCCCTCGACTAGGTGACCCTAGCATGGCACTCAGCCCGCTCAAACACACTCCCGAGGCTTCTTTCTCATGGAAGCACTGCTCCAACCTAGGAATGTGTCTGCAATGCTTGGAAAGTGCAGTGAGACACACAGCCCTGACTCTGCAATTGAGGCCCTCAGAGCAAGCCTGCAGCTCTGATGTCTGAGAAGCAAAACACTTGCTGCAAAGAGAGGCCTGAAAACACACTCTCTGTGGATGACTTTCCTTCCTCTAAGGAAGATAGTTTTCCCAATCTCCTGCTTCCTGAATGTCACACAGCTGGAATGCGCTTGCTTGGAGGTCGTGATTCAGTGGCAATGACCCCTGAGGCCCTTTGCCCAGGGAGGGCTCCCACACTCACAGGCAAATCAAAGCAACTTCCAAGTGAGTCAGCTCTTCACATCAAGTGGCCAAAGTATTGGAGTTTCAGGTTCAGTATTAGTCCTTCCAATGTATATTCAGACCTGATTTCCTTTAGGATGGAGTGGTTGCCGTCTCCTTGTAGTCTAAGCGACCTACAAGCATCTTCTTCAACACCACAGTTCAAAAGCATCTAATTTTCAGCTGTCACTTTCTTATAGTACATCTTTCATATCCATCCATGACATATGGAAAAACCATAGCCCTTGACTGGATGGATCTTTGTTGGCAAAGCAACGTCTCGGCTTTTTTAATATGGCTGTCTAGTTTGGTCATCACTTTTCTTCCAAGTTCATAAATATGGTTTTAAGTTCCATGGGAGGCAGCACATCACCTGCAGTGATTTCCAAGCCCCCCAAAATAGTCTGCTGCTGTTCCAATGTGTTTCCCATCTATTTGCCATGAAGTGATGAGACTGGATGCAATGATTTTAGTTTTCTGAATGCTGAGCTTTAAGCTAACTTTTTCACCTCTCCTCTTTCACTTTCATCAGGAGACTCTTTAGTTCTTCTTCACTTTCTGCCATAAGGGTGGTGTCATCTGCATATCTGAGATTCTTGATATTTCTCCCCAGCAATCTGGGATTCCAGCATGTGGCTTCCTCCCAGCCCAGTGTTTCTCATGATGTACTCTGCATATAAGTTAAATAAGCAGGGTGACAATACACTGCCTTGACATATTCCTTTTCCTATTTAGAACCAGTCTGTTGTTCCATGTCCAGTTCGAACTGTTTCTTCCTGACCTGCATACAGGTTTCTCAAGAGACAGGTCAGGTGGTCTGGTATTCCCATCTCTTTCAGAATTTTTCCAGTTTATTGTGATCCACACAGTCAAAGGCTTTGCATAGTCAATAAAGCAGAAATAGATGTCTTTTTTTCTGGAACTCTCTTGCTTTTCAATGATCCAGTGGATGTTGCAGTTTGATCTCTGGTTTCTCTGCATGTTTTAAATCCCTCTGAACATTTGGAAGTTCACAGTTCATGTGAACTTGGAGAATTTTGAGCATTACTTTACTAGTGTGTGAGATGAGTGCAATTGTGCAGCAGCTTGAATATTCTTTGTCATTGCCTTTCTTTGGATTGGAATGAAAACTGACCTAATGACTAGATGTTTTCAATTGCATATGCTGAAAGAACTGGCTGTGCAGTTTGAAGAAAAAAAAATCATTTTAACCCATTTTCTCTGAAGTGCAAGGCATATCATGGCCATCCCTGAATCATAAAGTCACCTTTTCTTTATGTAGTTATAGTTTCATGCCTAAATTATAGGCCAACTCATGCTCAAATTGACTCTGATGTCAGGGGCAGATCAACTAATAAAAAGCTTGGATTGTCCCTCTGGAGGAAAGTGAGATCTTTGTCCCACGAGAAGAATCTGAAGGTTAAGGGAACTTGCAAGAGTGGGGAAAGCTTAGTCCATCCTACATGTACCAAAATCTTAAATAAGGCTTATTTGCTTTACCGAAGTAAACAAACAGATGATGAAAACAATTATAAATCAATGAAAGGTAAAGAAACTCATAGTCTGTTATCAAAATTGCATTCTAAGAAAACTTTGTTCTCTTAACCTAGAGAGGAGACTAAATTCCATCTGGTACCAGCTTACCAGAAGACAAACAAACAAACAAACAAATTATCGGTAAGCTTAAAAAATGTATATTCCATATATCTTGAAGTAGCAGTATTTCTGTAAAGGCATCAGTGTGAAATCATAGAAGACATGGTTAAAACCTGATTAAATAGAAATTGACAATGTAATCTGGTCACTGCTGCGACTTGAAATGCTTTCATATGATAACTGGAATTATAACTGACAGCATTTGACCAGGACATATCAGATTTTCACGGATGTCAGATAATTTCTAGGATATCTATATTAGGAACTGAAGGAATCTTTGAACCTAGGAAAGAAAACAACAGTCTCAAAGGCCCTTGCTGAATATCTATCAGCAAGGAATGTCTTTGCAAGGATCGCAAAAATGAAGGGAAAATACACCGACCTGCCTCTGCACCTTCGGTCCTCTGAGCAGATCTGGAGGTCTCCCTTTGTATAAGCTAACCTGTTCCTTCCAAATAGAGGTTTGCAACACAAAACAAGTGGCCGCCTATTCTTCCTCGAAGGAGGATCTCTTTCCCCACATCCTGCGAACTCCCTTTCCAGCCTCCAGGAAAAGCGCGTCTTGCAGTTCCTTTCAGAAAATCCTATGGACGAGAAGCCTGGTAGGCTGCAGTCCGTGGGGTCGCTGAGGGTCGGACACGATGAGCGACTGCACTTTCATTTTCACTTTCATGCATTGGAGAAGGCAATGGCAACCCCACTTACTGTTCTTGCCTGGAGAATCCCAGGGACGGGGGAGCCTAGTGGCTACCGTCTATGGCGTCGCACAGAGTCGAACACGACTGAAGCAACTTAGCAGCAGCAGCAGCAGCAGTTCCTTTCTTAGGGGCAGTTATCCCTGAGATTGGGACCTGGAAAGGCAGAGCCACCTCCACACACACGTCTTTTCTGTCCCCTTTCCTCTGGAGGAGAGCTCTAGTGAGCCTAGGTCTGTCAGGAAAATTCTTGGCTTTGAGCGGGATCACACCCGGTGTGTGAACCTGCATACCCGACCTAGGGGCCACAGGGCACCTGTTTTGCTCGAGTGGGTCCTGGAGGGGTGCAGCATAGCAAGAGCTTAAAATCCATCCAATTTGTCTTTTTTTTTAACCTTCGGAGAGAACGAGTTTGCCTCCACCTCCACCCTTTGGCAGTGTGGAGGGAAGAGGGCACCACCCTCTCCCAAGGGGACATAGGGCCTACCAGGAGAGAAAGGCCCTTGAGGAGCTGAGCCCAGGTAGGCAGCCAGTGATGTCAAGCACACTCCCGCTGCTTGCTTCTTCATGGGCACTCCCACGATCTGCTAGGAATGTCTTTGCAAGGATCTCAAAGGGAAGGGGAGATACATGGCCCTGTCTCTGGAACTTCAGTCCTCTGAGCAGATCTGGAGGTCTTGAGTTGTATAAGCAAACCTGTTCCTTCCAAATAGAGGCTTGCAAACACACCCCCGGTGGTTGCCTCTTCTTCCCCGAAGAAGTCTTTCTTTCCCCACATGCTGCGAACTCCCTGTCCCAACCTCCAAGAATAGCGCTTCTTGCCATTCCTTTCTTAGAGGCAGTTATCCCTGAGCTTGGGGCCGTAGGGAGTAGCCCCACACTCACAGGGAAAGGCAAAGACTCCTCCATACATCTCCTCTATCCCCTTTGCTCTGGAGGAGAGCTCTAGTGAGCCTAGGTCTTTCAGGAAAATTCTTGGCTTGGACAGGATCTCACCCTGTTTGTGAACCTGCATACCCAACCAGGGGCCACAGAGCACCTGTTTCAGTAAAGTGGGCCCTGAAAGGGTGCAGCCTAGCAAGAGCTTGAAAATCCATTCAATTGCTGTTTTTGTACCTCTGACAGAGCGAGCTTGGCTCCACCCTTTGGCAGTGAGGAGAAAAGAGGCATGACACCCTCCCCAAGGGGACATGGGGCCTATTCGAGAGGAAAGGCCCCTTGTGGAGATGAGGCCAGGAAGGCACACAGTCGTGTCAAACACACTCCCACTGCTTGCTTCTTCAGGGGCACTCCCGCTATCAGCTAGGAATGTCTTTGCAATGATCACAAAGGGAAGGGGAGATACAGGGACCTGCTTCTGGACCTCCGGTGCTCTGAGCAAATCTCGAGGTCTCCCGTTGTTGGTCAAGGTCAAGGTCAAGTTCAAGTTCAAGGTCAAGTTCAAAAGGTCAAAAGTTCAAAGTCAAGGTCAAGGTCAAGTTCAAGGTCAAGTTCAAGTTCAAATTCAAGTCAAGGTCAAGGTCAAAAGAAGTTCAAGGTCAAGGTCAAGTTCAAGTTTCAAGGTCAAGGTCAAGTTCAAGTCAAGGTCAAGGTCAAGTCAAGGTCAAGGTCAAGTCAAGTCAAGTTCAAGGTCAAGTTCAAGTTCAAGTCAAGTCAAGTTCAAGTCAAGTCAAGGTCAAGTTCAAGTTGAAGTTCAAGGTCAAGTCAAGTCAAGGTCAAGGCCAATTTCAAGTTCAAAGTCAAGGTCAAGGTCAAGTTCAAGGTCAAGGTCAAGTTCAACTTCAAGGGCAGGGCAAGGCCAAGACCAAGACCAAGGCAAGGGCAAGGGCAAGGGCAAGGCCCAGGCCAAGGCAAAGGCCAAGGCCACCAAAGCGAAGCCCAAACCCCGTAACGCCTGACAAAAGGCAGAAGCCACTAGGCCCCTGTGCAGAGGAAGCCACTGAAGGCAGCAAGGCCACAGAGCTCCCCGACTCCCATTCCCACAGGAAGATGTGAGGATAAAGGGCCTCATCCCAGCACAGCACCTGCTCCCACCACCCCGCAACCCCGGCCCCCGCCCCCCGCAGCACGCCCCCTGAAACAACACTGTCTTCCCAGAAAAGAGAACGGAGAAGCCATGTGTGTGCCAAAGGAGCAAGATGAACGAACGATGCCACGCCCTCCGAATTTGGGCACACCTGACGCCTCGGAACCCCGGGCCTGGCCGATGGGTCCCAGCCGTTCTCGGGTGGGAGGGGGGTCAACACATTGGCCGAGAGCCCTTGCCCAGGCCACCCGCAAATCCCCTGAGATGTGATCCGACCACAGGGACCGAGGGCAAACGTACCGCTTGAGGTGCTGGAGGAGCCGAACCAAGCCATGGTGGGAGAGGCACACGGGCACGCTGCAGACTGCTGGCCGAGTGGGCGGGGACCCAGCAGCTTAGGACTCTGGAGAACGGGAGGCGTCTCCGCCACCATTGACGTCAATAGGGTTTGGGTGGGTAGATGGTGGGGGTCGCCCCTGGCCTCTTTCCAAGCAGAGACCCTGGACGGAGTCCCGTGGAGCGAGTGGGCTTTTCCCGGGCACGGCTGAGCCCTGGACCGCCAAGATCCCCGTTGGGGTGGGCGGGCAGTTCGCGCGCTTTGGTTTGTGGCCCTCCCTCGCAGCGGGGGGTGGGATCAACCCCGGGTGGATCAATCAGGGGCCCTCAGCAGTGCCAAGGGAGCTCACCGCCCAGGAAACGCCCCAAGGTCCCTTTGAATTGGCCACCAACGCCCCCTTTCCCAGCCTGCCTTGCTCTGGGATTTCCCGCCTTTTCACATTCCACAGGTCCCTGGGCCTCGACTGTCCCCCGCTGGCTCCTCCGAGGCATTCCGGGACACCAGACGCTCTCTCCAGCGCTTCCACCTAGATGCCTCGCTGTCCTCGCCTCCGTTTCCCCCATGCCCCCTCCCCAACTTCTCCATGGGCTCTTGGCATCCTTTCCCTACAGCAGTCCCAGAGTGCCACCGCCGAGGGCTTTGAGTTGCCTGGAGCCCAAGGCTCCGGCCAGAGACCTGAGGGGCCAGCGTCTGGACTGGCAGCTAATGCCATTTGGGGCTTTTCTCACGTGGAGCCTGAGGCCCGCACCTCCGCGGGCAACCCCCCAGCGCGAGTGCTCTGGAGACACCCGCCCAAGGGGACAGTGTATCCCCTACTGTGGGGAAGGAGGTTCCTGTTTTCCCTGCACTGGTTCGACTTTCACGCCGAGGATCGACTCACACCATGGTGGCAAGTGGAATAGCCCTGTGGGAAAGCCTCATGGGAAAGACTCCAGGGAAAGCCACAGATTCCTTGATCCACGAGAAGGGAAGCGTGACACTGCTGCTACCGCTCGGGAGGAAAGCGCACGTGCATGACCCCACTCGAGCCGAGGACTGACGCAAGCTTGGGAGACTCCAGAAGTACGCCAAGATCCATGTCAGCACTGGAGAGGAATCCTCAGGTTCCGGTCCCGACTCCACACAAGGTCTTAGGCCCCGGCATCGACGGGAGAGGAATCCTGAGAGGCCCCCTAGTACCTCGCATGGGGACTGGCCTTTCCTGAGGTCACCAGAGCGGGTCCCTGAGGTCTCCGTCGTAACTCGAGAGCACCTGCCGCAACTCGAGAAAATCCAGGAGGTTCTCCCCTGCAGGCGAGATGAGGCCCGTTTCCACTGAGGTGTCTCGAGGCTAATCACACGTGAACTCTGGAACTTCTAAAGAGTCTTTCACAGTCATGCTGCAACTCAAGAAGTTCCCCGACATACCCGTCTCCACTCAAGAGGAAGCACGAGGGTCCCGGCCACATCCAGAGGAGCTGCGTTTCCGGCTCGTAGCTCGAGATGAGGGATCCTTTCCCTACTTGGTCGGGAAAGAATTCCCGGCATTCCCATCGCATCTCAAGAGGAGGCGCTCTCCAAAGGAAAGGGAGAGGAACTGCAGGGTCGTGCCACCATTCCAAGACTCCCCCAGATGTCTCAGTCCATTCCATAGGAACCTGTTTTCCCTGCACTGCCTCGGCTTTCACGCCGAGGATTGACTCACACCACCGAGACACGTGGGACAGCCCTGTGGAGAGCCTCGTGGGAAAGACTCGAGGGAAAGTCACAGATCCCTTGGTCCACGCAAGCAGAAGCGTGACACTGCTGCTACAGCATGGGAGGAAAGGGCACGCTCATGCCCCCACTCGAGACGAGGCCTGAATCCCCTGGGGAGAATCCAGAGGTAGCCCAAGATCCATGTCAGCACTGGAAAGGAATCCTCAGGTTCCGGTACCGACTGCACACAAGGTCTTAGGCCCCGACATCGACAGGAGAGGAATCCCGAGAAGACCCCGAGCAACTCGCATGGGGACTGGCCTTTCCTCAGGCCACCAAAGCGGGTCCTTGAGGTCCAGGTCGTAAGTCGAGAGCACCTGCCGCAACTCGAGAATATCCAGGAGGTTCTCCCCTCCAGGTGAGCTGAGGCCCATTTCCGCTAAGGCGTCACGAGGCTAATCACACCTAAACTTTCGAACTTCCAAAGAGTCCTTCACACCCTTGCTTCAACTCAAGAAGTTCCCCGACATACCCGTCTCCACTTGAGAGGAAGCACAAGAATCCCGCCCATATCCAGTGGAGCCCCTTTTCTGCCTCATAGCTCGAGAGGAGGGATCCTTTCAGTGCATGGTCGGGAAAGAATTCCTTGCATTCCCATCGCATCTCAAGAGGAGGCGCTCTCCACAGGAAAGGCGAGAGGAACTCCAGGGTCATGCCACCATTCCCAGAGTCCCCCATATGTCTCAGTCCATTCCAGGGAAACCTGTTTTCCTGGCACTGCCTCCACTTTCAAGCCGAGGATCGACTCACACCACGGTTGCACGAGGGAAAGCCCTGTGGGAAAGCCTCGTGGAAAGCCTCGTGGGAAACGCTCGAGGGAAAGCCACTGATCCCTTGATCCACACGAAGGGAAGCGTGACACTGCTGCTACAGCTCTGGAGGAAAGCACACGTGCAAGCCCCCACTCGAGACGAGGACTGACTCCCCTGGGGAGACTCCAGAAGTACCCCAAGATCCATGTCAGCACTGGAGAGGAATCCTCAGGTTCCGGCACCGACACGACACAAGGTCTTAGGGCCTGGCATCGATGGGAGAGGAATTCCGAAAGGCCTCTGAGCAACTCGCATGGGTACTGGCCTTTCCTGAGGCCACCAGAGCGGGTCCCTGAGGTCCCCGTCCTAAGTCGAGAGCACCTGCCGCAACTCGAGAATATCCAGGAGGTTCTCCCCTCCAGGCGAGATGAGGCCCTTTTCCGCTGAGATGTCTCGAGTCTAATCACACCTAAACTCTGGAACTTCGAAAGGGTCCTTCACACCTTTGCTTCAACTCAAGAAGTTCCCCGACATACCCGTCTCCACTCGAGAGGAAGCACGAGAGTCCAGCTCACATTCAGATGAGCCGTGTTTCCGCCTCCTAGCTCGAGAGGAGGGATCCTTTCCCTGCGTGTCCGGAAAGAATTCCCGGCGTTCCCGTCGCATCTCAAGAGGAGGGGCTCTAAACAGTAAAGGTGAGAGGAACTCCAGGTTGTGCCACCATTCCCTGAAAGCCCCGGATGTCTCAGTCCATTCCAGGGAAACCTGTTTACCCTGCACTGCCTCGACTTTCAAGCCGAGGATAGAGTCACACCACGGTGGCACGTGGGAGAGCCCTGTGGGAAAGCCTCGAGGGAAAGCCTCGTGGGAAAGCCTCGAGGGAAAGCCACAGTTCCCTTGATCCACGCGAAGGGAACCGTGACAATGCTGCTGCAGCTCGGGAGGAAAGCGCATGCCCCCACTCGAGACGAGGACTGACTCCCCTGGGGAGACTCCAGAAGTACCCCAAGATCCATGTCAGCACTGGAGAGGAATCCTCAGGTTTCGGCACCGACTCCACAGAAGGTTTAGGCCCCGGCATCGTCGGGAGAGGAAACCCGAGGGGCCACCGAGCAACTCGCATGGGGACTGGCCTTTCCTGAGGCCACCAGAGCGGGTCCCTGAGGTCCCCTTCGTAAGTCGAGAGCACCTGCCGCAACTCGAGAAAATCCAGGAGGCTTTCCCCTCCAGGGGAGATGAGGCCCATTTCCGCTGAGGCGTCTCGAGGCTAATCACACCTAACCTCTGGAACTTACAAAGGGTCCTTCACACCCTTTCTGCAACTCAAGAAGTTCCCCGACATACCCGTCTCCACTCGAGAGGAAGCACGAGAGTCCCTCCCACATCCAGAGGAGCCCCGTTTCCGCCTCCTAGCTCGAGAGGAGGGATTATTTCCCTGCGTGGTCGGGAAAGAAATCCCGGCATTCACATCGCATCTCAAGAGGAGGCGATCTACACAGTAAAGGCGAGAGGAACTCCAGGGTCGTGCCACCATTCCCAGCGTTCCCCAGATGTCTCAGTCCATTCCAGGGAAACCTGTTTTCCCTGCACTGCCTCGACTTTCACGCCGAGGATCGACTCACACCACGGTGGAACGTGGGACAGACCTGTGGGAAACCCTCGTGGTAAAGCGTCGAGGGAAAGCCACAGATCCCTTGATCCATGCGACGGGAAGTGTGACACTGCTGCTACAGTTCGTGAGGAAAGCTCACGTGCATGCCCCCACACGAGATGAGCACTGACTCCCCAGGGGAGACTCCAGAAGTACGCCAAGATCCATGGTAGCACTGGAGAGGAATCCTCAGCTTCCAGCCCCGACTCCACACAAGGTCTTAGGCCCCGACATCGACGGGAGAGTAGTCCCGAAAGGCCCTCTTGCAACTCCCATGGGCACTGGCCTTTCCTGAGGCCACCAGAGCGGGTCCCTGAGTTCCCCGTCGTAACTCGAGAGTCCCTGCCCAACTCTAGAAAATCCAGGAGGTTCTCCCCTCCAGGCGAGATGAGGCCCATTTCCTCTGAGGTGTCTGGAGGCTCATCACACCTAAACTCTGGAAATTCAAAAGGGTCCTTGCTTCAACTCAAGAAGTTCCCCGACATACCCGTCTCCACACGAGAGGAAGCACGAGGGTCCCGCCCACATTCAGAGGAACCCCGTTTCCGCCTGGCAGCTCGAGATGAAGGATCCTATCCTGCTTAGTCAGGAAAGATTTTTCGGCATTCCCGTGGCATCTCAAGAGCAAGGGCTCTCAATAGGAAAGACGAGAGGAACTCCAGGGTCGTGCCACCATTCCAAGAGTCCCCCAGATGTCTCAGTCCATTTCAGAGGAACCTGTTTTCACTGCACTGCCTCGACTTTCACGCCGAGGATCCACTCACACCATGGTGGCACGTGGGACAGCCCTGTGGAAAGCCTCGTGGGAAAGCCTCGAGGGAAAGCCACAGATCCCTTGATCCCCGCGACGGGAAGCGTGACACATCTGCTTCACTGTCCCTGAGGTCACGGTCGTAAGCCGAGAGCACCTGCCTCAACTCGAGAAAATCCAGGAGGTTCTCTGCTCCAGTCGAGATGAGGCCCATTTTCTCTGCGGCGTCTCGAGAGTAATCACACCTAAACTCTGGAACTTCCAAAGGGTCCTACACACCCTTGCTACAACTCAAGAAGTTCCCCGACATACCGGTCTCCACTCCAGAGGAAGCACGAGGGTCCGGCCACTCCAGAGGAGCTCCGTTTCCGCCTCCAAACTCGAGATGAGGGATCCTTCCCTGCTTCCTCGGGAAAGAATTCCCGACGTTTCCGATGCATCTCAAGAGGAGGCGCGCTGCACAGGAAAGGCGAGAGGAACTCATGGGTAGTGCCACCATTCCAAGAGTGCCCCAGATGTCTCAGTCCATTGCAGAGGATCCTGTTTTCCCTGCACTGCTTCGACTTTCACGCCGAGGATCGACTCACACCACGGTGGTACGTGGGAGAGCCCTGTGGGAAAGCCTCGTGGGAAAGCCTCGAGGGAAAGCCACAGATCCCTTGATCCACGCGAAGGGAAGCGTGACACTGCTGCTACAGCACGGGAGGAAAGCGCACGTGCATGCCCCCACTCGAACTAGGACTGACTCCCCTGGGGAGACTCCAGAAGTACCCCAAGATGCATGTCAGCCCTGGAGAGGAATCCTCAGGTTCCAGCCCCGACTCCACACAAGGTCTTAGGCCCTGGCATCAACGGGAGAGGAATAGCGACAGGCCCTCTAGCAACTCGCATGGGGACTGGCCTTTCCTGAGGTCACCAGAGCGGGTCCATGAGGTCCCCGTCGTAAGTCGAGAGCACCTGCCGCAACTCGGTAAAATCCAGGAGGTTCTCCCCTGCAGGCGAGATGAGGCCCTTTTCCCCTGAGGTGTCTGGAGGCTAATCACACGTGACCTCTGGAACTTCCAAAGAGTCTTTCACAGTCATGCTGCAACTCAAGAAGTTCCCTGGCATACCCGTCTCCACTCAAGAGGAAGCACGAGGGTCCCGGCCACATCCAGAGGAGCTCCGTTTCCGGCAAGTAGCTCGAGAGGAGGGATCCTTTCCCTGCTTGGTCGGGAAAGAATTCCCGGCATTCCCATCGCATCTCAAGAGGAGGCGCTCTCGAAAGGAAAGGGGAGAGGAACTGCAGGGTCGTGCACCATTCCAAGACGCCCCCAGATGTCTCAGTCCATTCCACAGGAACCTGTTTTCCCTGCACTGCCTCGGCTTTCATGCCGAGGATCGACTCACACCACCGTGACACGTGGGACAGCCCTGTGGGAAAGCCTCGTGGGAAAGACTCGAGGGAAAGCCACAGATCCCTTGGTCCACGCAAGGGGAAGCGTGACACTGCTGCTACAGCATGGGAGGAAAGGGCACGCTCATGCCCCCACTCGAGACGAGGCCTGACTCCCTTGTGGAGACTCCAGAAGTACCCCAAAATCCATGTCAGCACTGGAGAGGAATCCTCAGCTCCCGGCCCCGACTCCACACAAGGTCTTAGGCCCCGGCATCGACGGGAGAGGAATCACAAGAGGCCCCTAGCAACACGCATGATGACTGGCATTTCCTGCGGCCGCCAGAGCGGTCCCTGAAGTCCCCATGGTAACTCGAGAGCACCTGTTGAAACTTGGGAATATCCAGGAGCCTCTCTTTTCCAGGCGACATGAGGCCCATTTCTGCTGAGGCATCTCGAGACTAACCACACCTAACCTCTGGAACTTCCAAAGGGTCCTTCACACCCTTGCTGCAACTCAAGAAGTTCCCCGACATACCCGTTCCTCTTCACGTTCTGCCATAATGGTGGTGTCATCTGCATATCTAAGTTTATTGATATTTCTACCGGCAATCTTCATTCCAGCTCATGTATCTTCCATCCCAGCATGTTTCATGATGTACTCTGCATATAAGTTAAATAAACAGGGTGACAATATACAGCCTTGACATACTCCTTTTCCTTTTTGGAACCAGTCTGTTGTTCCATGTCCTGCTCTAACTGTTGCTTCCTGACCTTCATCCAGATTTCTCAAGAGGCAGGTTAGGTGGTCTGGTATTCCCATCTCTTTCAGAATTGTGGCTAAAACAACAGTATAAGGACCTTTTGAGCCAGGAATTGTGTTTCAGTCATTGAGCCACACCTGATCACTGAGCACAAATTCATGA